>NC_086323.1:197448542-197748542 GCF_036172605.1 Pelobates fuscus
GACGGAGTGCCTTGCGCACCTTCTACAGGACTACTAAGTCCTGGCACCTAGTATTGACTCACTAGCAAGCGACAGAATGCTACCGGAACACACAATCGCACCGAGACCATCCTATATCCGAAATAAATACAGTAAATGGGTGGGTGGTGGAGGTGATAATAAGTCACAAAGCTAGTGTAGGCAGGCCACTGTCACGAGGTCACTCCCAACCTCTAAACATAATAAACACAATGCCTGAATATAACTCCAGACTACAGGGCGCCACAACCACTAGAATATATATAAATGCCAAAAATGAATAAATAACAGTGGGTGGAAATCCAAACAATCCACTTTATTTTGGAACAATAAATAAAATAGTAAAATATAACCTGCATATATTGCGCAGGTTATATTTTACTATTTTATTTATTGTTCCAAAATAGTGGATTGTTTGGATTTCCACCCATTGTTATGTATTCATTTTTGGCATTTATATATATTCTAGTGGTTGTGGCGCCCTGTAGTCTGGAGTTATATTCAGGCATTGTGTTTATATCCGAAATAAGACCATGGGCCCACGACCCCTAGACATACCCCAGAGGTAGACTAAAGAAATCCGGCAGAGAGGCCCCCTACCAATAGCACAGGAATAAAGAGAAGGTGTCACAATAGGGTCACCAGGAACACCGCCCTCCAGGAGAGGTAACATGACCTGAACCTCAGTCAACCGAACCCCCCCCCTCTTCCACAGAAAAACGAAAGACAACACACCTGCTGACTGCTGCTGACCTCAGCTGGTCCAAAGGACACAACAGCCTAAGCCGGACAACCAACCCTAAATAATAGGCAAGGGAAACCTACAACTGGAAAAATAAGTTGGAGTGTAGCGTAGAGGTAGCGGGGGGGCGCAACTAGGAGAACAACCGAATGGTGTGAATATACATGTCCTATAAATATAACTTTTATTTTTTTAGTTGTAGAACCAAAACCTGTGCCCTTTGTAATCCAGTGTATAAAGCATAATTTTCACAATTGTAGGGTGGAAATAAATCAAAAGATAGGCCAGGAGGCATGCTATTCAAGAGGAACAAGTGGAGGGCCAAGTAAACCTGTTCAGTACTCCCACAGATCTTCTGTGGGACTGATTTCCAGTGATGTGGCGTAAGGACAGAAG
This sequence comes from Pelobates fuscus, assembly GCF_036172605.1. Classification (NCBI taxonomy): domain Eukaryota; kingdom Metazoa; phylum Chordata; class Amphibia; order Anura; family Pelobatidae; genus Pelobates; species Pelobates fuscus. The sequence goes on from NC_086323.1 coordinate 197,449,699, forward strand.
TGCACCATAGACACTGCAGTGGGGCCTGCTGAATTCCATGAAATTATTTAACATGAGGAATATATTCCAATTTTTTTTTATCAATTATTAATAAAAAATATATTACAATAAATTCACACTCACACACAGCCCCCCTCACTCTCACACACACAATGCGCACCTCACACATACAATATGTCCAAATTATATATATATATATATATATATATATATATAAACACACACTACAGCACCCCTCACACTGCACCACTACACACATTACGCGCCAGATACAAGCTGGATCCCTAACCCTATATGCACTCTTAATCCTCTCCACACACACACACACACACACAATCTTCTATACACACTCTGGGTCCTTTACACACTAGATCTCCTACACACACACACACACACACACACACACTGCACAACCTACCCACACACTACATTCCTTGTAAGCAAACACATACAACATTCTCTAAACACACCCTCTCTACAACCTCTACACACACTATGTCACCTATACACACACACTACAGCCCGTATGCACACACTCTCTACAGCCCCTAGCCACACATATTACACCACACATAGAAATGGAATTGACCTATACACAATACCACACCACAATCTACACACACGCAATCCCACAAGCCGGTTCCAAACACATGCACCATACACTTTCCTGGCCCTCTTGTCCTCTGGTATCCCACTTGTGGAGACACCAGAGACAATTTAAAAGCAAACACAGCGCAAGCATGTTATTAAATTTGCTTGCGCTGCGCAGAACAAATACAGGGCCTTCTTCTAATGCCAGAGCTTTTCAGCGGGGCTCTGCGCATTGAACCAACATGCTCACTTTGAGAGGGGGCGTGCTTGTCATTAGTGATGTCAAAACACACACTCTCTGTCCCCGCCCCTTCTTAGGTGGCCGCTCTGATTGAAAAATGCCCGGTGTAATGGCACCTCCAGGCATAAAAGGGGGTTAAAAAGCCGTTTAGTAGATCTTCCCTTCCAGAGACACCGGCACAGCTACTGTAGACACCAATCCAGCGAACCGGAGAAGCATCGAATGCCGTAAACAGGCAAACCAGAACTATACGAATGCTGTAAACAGCCGAATAGGAAAAACCATACGAATAGGTTTACACTCCTAGCAGTCGAACTGGAACAGCATACAATAAATCCCCCCAAGAACGAGACAAGGCTCTGTTTTGAGGGTCAAGCAGGAACAGACAGAGCTGTGGGTTTATTGTTCTTATATACACATTAGTACCACCCACAGGGTTTTGGAAAACAACCAATAAACACGTACAATACACTCAGACACCCCCACACAAAATCATCCCCTCTGCCTGTGATACAATTACCTTACACAATGGGTAATGTAATTATTACAGGCAGAAAAATAGTTTTTCCACATTATTCATAACTTTAAAAGTACGCATAACATTCACATACAACTTCCATTTTCAGAATCAGCATACTCCAAACATACGTCAAAATCTTACAAATTGGTCCAGTGGTTCAAAAGATAGATCGTAGTCCTTTGTGACCTAATGAAGCATGGCTTATCTGCCCAAAACCAGTTCCACAGAGTCTTCTGTCCTGGAGATAATTGGGAAGTAATCCAATTATTTCCAAGGACAGAGGCAAAACTCCATTGAACACATGGCAGCAAAAGACAATAAAATACATAAAAATATATAACTGTGCAGCCATTGCAAAAAACAGGTACATTCAACATATCCCCAGATAGCTCAGATCTGAGCGCACATTATTACTGAATGGCGCTCAGATCGCACACATACAGTTCAATTGTCATGGAGCCAAAGTCTTTCCCATCGTTTTTCATTATACGCATGGGCTCCATGGCATAGCTATCTGGGGTATCACCGCTCAAACAGGGCAAATAGCACCGAATGACCCGGATTTCATGTCTTTGCAGGGGAAAATCAAGCGTTTCAACATGGGACCATATTCTAAAGGCAGCAGACAGGCAACCAGGCTCCTCCAATGCACAGTGGCGAGATTGGTCTCGTCACATGTTTCCCCTTTTCCAAACAGACTAACAGGGTATCTGACCTCCTGCCGGTCAGTGCCCTGGTTAGTCCAACAGCCCACCCACAAAACACAATTAGCAGTACAGCCCACCCACAATAACTGGTTACTACACCTGGGTAGAGGAGAAACTTGTCCATGTCCAGGTGCCTCACCACGGCTGTGCGGGGTACTGGTAGGCTGCCTTGGTGGGTTGCTGAGTGGGCAGAGACCAGCGGTACTCTGCCCTGGTGCCAGCACTACCACGGAAGTAGCCTGGTTGTTGAAGGAGGAGACCAACTGTCTCTCCTTTGGATACACAGCTCTGCTGCTGGAGGGGGAGACCGACTGTCTCCTCTTTGGCTAAACAGCCCTGTTGCTGGGGGACAGGACCAACCGTCTCTGCCCCTGGTAGCTCAGCCTGCTGCTGAGGAATGGAGACTGAGCTCCCAATTCCCTGCAGGACCGGTGGAGAGACCTCGGTCCCATCTCCACCGGCCACCTGGGGTCCTTCCCAGTAAATCTCCACAATATCTTCCCAGCTGAATGGGTCTGGATCTGGGTCTGTCACCTTGCTGTCCTGCTGAGCCTTCCCAATGGAGTGGAAGAGATCTCGGTAGTCCTGCTCCAGTTCCCACTCCAGGGTTGCTAGGTGAGCCAGGTCTTGCTCTACCTCATGGGGGTCATCCCAGTCATGCCTAACCCCCCTCTCGTAGAAGATGTCCTGAAGTCTGGTCTGCGCAGCGCTCCCGAAGTCAGGCTCTGCAAAGGACTCCCATAACAAGCCAGGACCATCAAACTCCTCTCCCTCTGGCTTGTCATGCTCGGCTGTCCAGGGTATATACTGTGCCATATACCACCAGAGCGCCTGGTAGGCATCCTCCAGCCATAGCTCCTGCCATACCCGGTGCTCTAGTTCCTTCACCCATTCCTCCAGGGGCTGCTCTCCCAGGAAGGGCATCCGCAGGGCCACTTGCTTCTGCAATCGCTGCTCTTCACTGGGGAGACTCTCACCCCGCTTGTATTGTACATTATCCAAGGCCTGGAACCAGATGCCTTTCCTTAATGCATCCCGGCCATCCAGGTCCTCCTCCTCGTATAACACTGCTGGTTCCATTCTGTTGCTTTTAGGGTCACTGTACTGGGACATGCGTTGCCCCCAACTTGTAAATCCACGGAATGGTGTCTCCTTGTAGCTGTCCTTCTGGCTGTATGAACGATCCCGCCGCTTGCCACCAATTGTAACGGCACCCTCAGGCATAAAAGGGGGTTAAAAGCCGTTTAGTAGATCTTCCCTTCTAGAGACACAGGCACAGCTACTGTAGACACCAATCCACCGAACCGGAGAAACATATAATGTAGCGGACTGGGTCCTATACCAGAGTATGCCCCAGTTTCCTGGAGGGGCTGATGGCTCACCTCCTGCCCAGTGATTATGGCCCTGGAGGTATTGCCCTTTAAAGACAGTATTTGGGCATGATGGATTTTTATTATGTGGCTACTGGCCCTTTAAGCACAGTGTATGGACTTCTATTAGACTATGTATAGATTGTGTATAGGAAAGTGTACCCCTCCCCCGTTTTCCGTCCCATTGTTCTCCAGCAGGGCGTAGTCCCAGGCACACTGCCAGACTAGTTGGAACTGGTTTGGGCTGGAGAGCCATGCTTTAGTGGAACTAAAGGGAAATCCACCTAACTTTTTAACCCCCATAACTCCCGAACCCCTGGTCCGATCTGGGTGATTTTTGAATATGTTATTCACCCAGATCAGGGCTATCATGGGATACCACATTTGGGGGTGTACCCTATGTATTTGGGGTACATATAGAAGTTGCAGAAAAATAGGTACAATTTAATTATGTTAACAAATAAGCTGATGGGAGGAGATGTGTGGGTTGTACCTTGTACTTTATTGGTTAATGTACTAATTATTGTGGGTGGCTCCCTTGCACGGGAGCATTGCATAAAAGCAGGGGTTGTGTGATTAAAAGTTAGTTAATTTCTACTCCTGATACTATGTGTCGTCCAGTGATTGGGAAAGGTGATGGGATATTATTGGATTTTATTACTGACTGTGCTGGATATTCTCTGGGATTTATTACTTGTTCCTGCCTTCTCTGGATATACTGGTGGAGTTAAGCTGTGAGAAATCAGCTCTCCGCTACATTGGTTGGCAGCGTCGGGATCCAGATCCACAGAGGAGCAAGTACCAGTAAAGGCAACCGCACTAATGGCGGAATACAGAGCAGAAAAGGGTCCAGTTTGGGTACAGAACAACCCAGCAGAGGAACAGGGGCGGTTGGAATTTCAGAGAGAACTGCAATTCCGGCTGTCATTCTATGGGGAAACTCCACCAACAGAAGACAGAAGTACAGGAGTTTGTATGAAGACAAAGGGTTCAACAAACTCCAGAGAGGAACAGCACCTTAGAGACACAGGAATCAATATGGAGCGACATAGAGCCAGCGAGTCCCTGGACAACGCTCAAGGTGAAAGATGAGTTTAACCGGAGGTTACAGAGCATCTTGTCCGCAGAGAGGACGCCCGACAAGAGATGTGGGAAGAAACTCTGGAGGGTGTACAGCGTTGGCGAGGTGACCGCCTCCCCAGCAAGGAGCCCTACGGATGCCTATACTGGGAGATTAGCCCCGGGGAGAGTTGGTGATACAGCTTCATACACTGGCATGGAGGGAACTGGGTCTCGATGATGCGTACCAAGCGCTACGTTGGTACGCGGCCCAGCGTGTTCACGGAATGGCCAAGTTCGACAAACTGGAGGGCAAGGAGTACACTGGCTCTGGTTTATTATGGGGGGGCCTTTGCAGAACCAGACTTTGGGAGTGCGGCAGCATCCCAGCTTTGGGACATACTTAACTATAGAGAGGCCATGCTGGATCTCCCTATGGCTGAAGACCTGGAGCCAGACCTGATTGAATTGGCTGTCCAGGAATGGGAGCTTGAGCAGGATTACCAGCACCTGATCAGTTCCAGCCAGTCATCCTATACCCTGCAGGTACCACCAGAGCAGGGGGAGTTCGAACAGGATTATGCCCTTTTATTTGATACAGTAACACTGCCTGATTCTAACCTGAGGGGGCTTATGGACTGTACACCATTGGGAGCATTGAGTTTCGTCCTTCCTCCCCAACAACCAAGCCTGTCATCAGGAGACCTGGGGTCTGTACCATCTACTCCCCAACCAGCCCCAGAACTGAGGGACTTCATAGACTGGTCCTGGGAAGACCCACAGATGGCAGTTAGAGATGGGACGGCGGTCTCTCTATTGGCCCTACAGGGGTGCTGGGCAGTCAGCCCAGATCCCCAATGGCAGTGTGAAGAGCAGGGAGTGGAGAGCATCGTCTCCCCTCCCCAGCGGCAGTGTACCTTGCAGGGAGAGGAGAGTAGGGTCCTCCCTCTCCAGCGGCAGGGTGAGCTACAGGGATGCTGGGCAGTCGGCCCAGATCCCCAGCGGCAGTGTGTTTCATTGGGGATAGAGAGCAGCGTCCTCCCTCCCTAATGGCAGCATAGCCCACCAAGGTGAGACAGTAAGCCCCACAACAGTGCAGATGGGACCGTAGTCTCTGCACCTACACCACCAAGGATAAGGACAGTCTGTTTCCCCCTCCAGCAGCCAAGTGTGATGTTGGGAGAAGTGACAGGCGGTCTCTCTCCCCAGCGGCATAGTGCCTTACAGGGAGGGGAGACAACTGGTTTCCCTCCCCAGCGGCTGAGCATGTCATTGGAAGGGGAGACGGCTGGTTCCCCATCCCAACAGCAGAACAATTTATTGGAAGGGGAGAGCGTTGCAGGAAGAAGAGCTGGCATCCGGGCAGAAAGCCAGCGGCTTCTGCCCTCTCTTCCCTTCTGCCTTAGAACCTGATGGCGCACCATCTACATCAAGGGCACCGAGGGCCACAAGTTTTGCTGGCCTCGACCCACCAGGTCTAGAGGAGGGGAACTGCATCCGCCGTCCCCAGCAACAGTTTTGTCCAACCAGGGGAGAGGGCGCCCTGGTTACTTTGCTACCAGACTATGGGTTTACAACGGGGCACATGTGGCAATTAGGACACCGGGACAGCTACACCGGGTAAGAAAGGCCGGTCGACTATTAGCACCCCAGACCGATTGGAGTCTGGTTAGTCGTTTTGGTAAAGGGGAGAAGTGTAGCGGACTGGGTCCTATACCAGAGTACGCCCCAGTTTCCTGGAGGGGGCTGATGGCTCACCTCCTGCCCAGTGATTATGGCCCTGGGGGTATGGCCCTTTAAAGACAGTATTTGGGCATGATGGATTTTTATTATGTGGCTACTGGCCCTTTAAGCACAGTGTATGGACTTCTATTAGACTGTGTATAGGAAGGTGTACCCCTCCCCCGTTTTCTGTCCCATTGTTCTCCAGCAGGGCGTAGTCCCAGGCACACTGCCAGACTAGTTGGAACTGGTTTGGGCTGGAAAGTTTGGGCTGGAGAGCCATGCTTCAGTGGAACTAAAGGGGTTGTGTGATTAAAAGTTAGTTAAGCTCTACTCCTGATACTGTGTGTCGTCCAGTGATTGGGAAAGGTGATGGGATATTATTGGATTTTATTACAGACTGTGCTGGATATTCTCTGGGATTTATTACTTGTTCCTGCCTTCTCTGGATATACTGGTGGAGTTAAGCTGTGAGAAATCAGCTCTCCGCTACACATATGAATGCCGTAAAAAGGCAAACCGGAACCATACGAATGCTGTAAACAGCCGAATAGGAAAAAGCATACGAGTAGGTTTACACTCCTAGCAGTCGAACTGGAACAGCATCCAATAAATCCCCCCAAGAACGAGACAAGGCTCTGTTTTGAGGGTCAAGCAGGAACAGACAGAGCTGTGGGTTTATTGTTCTTATATACACATTAGTACCACCCACAGGGTTTTGGAAAACAACCAATAAACACAAAATCCTCCCCTCTGCCTGTGATACAATTACCTTACACAATGGGTAATGTAATTATTACAGGCAGAGAAATAGTTTTTCCACATTATTCATAACTTTAAAAGTATGCATCAAATTCACATACAACTTACATTTTCAGAATCAGCATACTCCAAACATACGTCAAAATGATACAAATTGGTCCAGTGGTTCAAAAGATAGATTGTAGTCCTTTGTGACCAAATGAAGCATGGCTTTTCTGCCCCAAACCAGTTTCACAGAGTCTTCTATCCTGGAGATAATTGGGAAGTAACCCAATTATCTCCAAGGACAGAGGAAAAACTCCATTGAACACATGGCAGCAAAAGACAATAAAATACCTAAACATATATAACTGTGCAGCCATTGCATAAAACAGGTACATTCCCCAGATTGCTCAGATCTGAACGGACATTATTACCGAATGGCGCTCAGATCACACGCATACAGTTAAATTGCCATGGAGCCAAAGTCTTTCCCATAGTTTTTCATTATACGAATGGGCTCCATGGCATAGCTATCTGGGGTATCACCGCTCAAACAGGGCAAGCACTGAATGACCCGGCTTTCGTGTCTTTGCAGGGGAAAATCAAGCGTTTCAACATGGGGCCATAGTCTAAAAGTAGCAGACGGGCAACCAGGCTCCTCCAAAGCACAGTGGCGAGATTGGTCTCGTCACACCCGGGCCTAATTTTTTTCCCAGTCCGGCCCTGTTTGTCACCAATACTTAACATAAAAAATGGATATAAATTTAAGTGCATACATATTGCTGTATTGGTACAGATGTGTACAAAGAGTTTATTTTGAGATGCCGTGTATTGTTTGAATAAATATAAATTTTAAGGCTGCAAGAAAATCTGATTTGATTATTGGAACTCTGATGTGAGAAACAAACATCTCAGGATCAGCTAATTCCCTACATTTACTGGTGGAGAAAATATAGGCAAGATTTAAGTCTGAATTATTACTGAATTACTAAAAAGATTCTGCTGCAAGAAGATTACAAGAAGATAACTGAAGAAAAAGTCAAACTGTTCCCTGCAATGAGTGTTAGTAAACATCCCAGAGTTACTATGCAAAGGCAGAGGTGAGCAGTAGGAAAACCATTTGAACGTAGTTTATCCAGTACTGGAGGATTTTGAAGATAATTTTAGATTTACAACCAAAGCCCTTATTATGCTTGTCTATTTAGATGAAATAGCATGATGGCTGTGACGGACCGGACCGGGTACCTCCGTCAATCGCTGCTTCCTAGTACTTGCGAGCACCATAACCACCATAAAACCCACAAAGCGTCACAGCTTGGTTGGGGTCTCGCTGTCCTCCACCAACCCTGGATCCAAAACCAGGATCCAGCTTCCAGTGAGTAGACCTCTTTTAGTCCTGCGAGCGTAGCAGGAACAGCTCTTAGAAGAGCTAGTGATTATACTCAGGGGAGTATTGTGATATAGCAATCCCCAGAGTGTATGCAGTTCTCCAATCCCCCAAACATGAGCCAAGACTTCATGAATGGGTAAACGAATCTCTTTAATGGGAGCCACACTTGGCCTTATATGACAATCCCCATGCGAGGGGATACGCCCACAGGGATCTTGTGGGGGACTGATTTTCGACTTCACAGATCAATAACAAGAAGGTCACAAGGCATGACACTCCCACACACAGCACACAATCCCTCTCCTCTGCTTGGGAGATAATTGGATGAGTAACTGTACTAATTCTATTCAAATTATCTCTAAGCACAGAAAAAACTAACTTTTAAAAAAACACCCCAAAAGTACCCTAAAAATGCATAAAACCGCACAAATGTTACATCCCCTGATCTGGATGACCAACTGAAACGGAAAAGAGATCGCTAATATTTGTTAAAAAATTCTAATTATTCCAAATATCTAAATTAATGCCAGATATGGTATTAACTGGTATATCTTAATAATTAGATATTGCTCCCAAAGTACAAATGAAATAGAATGAATCCAAAATGGAGTCTACTCACCATGTGGGCTATTCCAAAATGGAGTTAGTCACATGTGGCATGCATCACAATGGGAGTCAAATAACACTCTCCTGAAAGGATTACCCAAATATAACAGAAAAAACAAACAAACAAAAAAGTACACTCGAAGAGATATGATTTAACAATTAATATCCAAACTGACACACACCTTGATAGTTGTGTAAAAGATATATAATGTTTAATATACATGCATAAAGAAACTATATATATATATACACATATAAAAACAGTAAAATATTATATACTTTAACTAACAATGCAATACTACAACAATCTTAACTGCAATAATCTCACACTGCTAAATACACATCAACCATTGTATAGTAAAAATGATTTTGCCCTACCAAAATGTTATCCAGAAAATATGATTTTCCGTTTAATCAAACCACCAAATAATAATTGATTAAACTAAAATGAGACTAAAACTAACTAAAATAAAACTAAACTTAAAAATAAAAAACAGCGATACAAATACTTATCAGTTGCCAGCTGCAAGATGTTCAATGCTCGGCCTCAAAAAAGGAATGCCTCTCCTCCTCCAGCCCGTGGCTTCACCTTGTAAAGTGACTGAGCATGTGACTTTCCTTACCCAATCCCTGTGTGCCATTGAATGGGGAGGAGTCAGGCATCCATCTTGGCCGCATGGCTCAGACAAAGAAAGTCTCCAAAAAAGGTGCTCACTACTCCCCCTAGTGATACAATTCTAAAATGGCACTCAACATAATAAACTGTATTAAGTGATTTCTTTTTTTTTTCCAATGTTTGATTTTTATTAACATTTTCTTCGAAATAACATACAATGGGGTACAGAAAGGAAAAAGGGGAAGGGGTAAAGGTACGTTATGATATAATTGATGAGATCGGACACAGTCATATTTCGCTTTTACAGGTTAGTTGCAGGTGGGTATAAAAACATAGAGATTCTGTTACAACAGTGTGCATAGCATATAAACCGTCGCTTAATTATATTTGCAGATATAGGATTAAGCATCATTTACCGTCAGATAAGATTTCAACTATGTCATATAGGAGGTAATGGCAAACTGTACCACAGTGTGTTGGTTGCAAGGGCCATGTACCCAAGATTATGGTTGTGCAAATGTATATAAACTTATACATATAAACAGAAACATATGTAATCATAAACACAGTCAAGATGTAATGTGTAGAAGCACAGCAAGATATAATATTGGTGTGTACATTTACGTCTTTGCCGAGTCAAATAGTAGGGATAAATAGCAGGTAGAGGTAGAGGGTGCAATAACCTAATACATAGGGCCATTTAGTGTATCTCGTTTACAAAGAACTTCAATTAAATGCAAGTTTGCACACAGCTGCAAGGTTGCGTACGTCTTCACTTGTGAGAGGGATAGGAGGTAGGGGGTGTGTCAGTTGTGTAAAATAACAAGGCGTTATTGGGTGAAAAGAGGAGTAGGCTAGAGAGCCACACTAGTGTGATGCATAATTATGGAGTGTAGTTGGTGTAGTGAAGAGCATCAGATCAATTTGGTAAATTGGTTATAGATGGATTCCCAGTTCTCCCAGTGTTCGTTGAAATTGGTCAAGTCAACTCTCTTGGCCCATTCTCTCTCGTGACAGTAAATAGTATTAACTTTGTTAAGTAATTCTTGCAGAGAGGGGGAGATGTTGCTTTTCCAATGAGTAGCAATACATGATTTAGCAGCTATTAAGATATTGATAATCGCTACTTTCATAGGGGTACATAGCAACTCAGGTAGCAAGTGGAGTAAGCAACCTGCTGGGTTTAAACTTAATTGCATGCCAAACAAAGAGTGTATAATTTTTTTTACAAAATACCAAAAGGTTTGAAGTTTCGGGCAGTCCCAAAAAATGTGTAGGAATGAGCCTGTACCTTTGTTGCATCTCCAGCACGTGGGTGTGGAGGTAGGGTAAATCTTGGTAAGTCTGTTAGGAACTAGGTACCATCTCATTAGCACTTTGAAGTACGTCTCCCATAGAGTTACGCATTTAGTGGATCTTTTAGTGGATGAAATAGCTGTGAGCCAATCTTGTGTGTGAAATTCTACGCCCAGTTCTCGTTCCCATTTGATCATATAGGGGAGTTTAACAGGGTTACGGGCCTCTGCTTGTGCTAGGTAGCATAGTTTAAGGAATTTCTGAGGGAAACGAGATTTGTCAGACATGTAGCAAGTGTGGCCTATCAGGCTTAATGATGATAAATCGAGGCGTGTGATATTAGCCGTGTGTATTATGTGTTTTATTCTTAAGTAAAGGAATATATCTCGATGTGGTAAGTTATGAGTGGACTGTAGGTCAGGAAAGGATCGAAGGCCTGTTGAGTCAAATAAGGAGTAAACATTGGTCAGACCGTGTGTTGGCCAGTGGTGTATGGGAAGATCTGGTGATAACGCAGTAAGAGCTCTTAGGGGAGCTAAGTAAAGTAGTTCTTCTTTAGGACATAACATTGTGCTCCATGAGTTCCAGGAGCATAGAAGAAATTTTGTGCTTGGCAATAAAGACGTGGAAGAATGGTTGCACTTGGACCACAGTATATTGGGTAGGGATGGGATGTTGCCACATGCTTGTTCCAATTTAAGCCAGACTGGGTTAGCTTTCTTGGTCATGATGTCCAAGCTCTGTGCTAAAGAAGAGGCCCTATAATATTTACTGACGTTGGGGATGCCTAACCCTCCTCGGTGGATGGGGCGCCATAATGAGTGGAGTGCGATTCTTGGGGGTTTTCTCCTCCAAATATGTGCATTTAGAACAGTTTGAAACTTGGTAAGGATAGAGTTCGGGACAGTGATGGGTAGTGTGCGGAATAGGTAGAGTATGTGAGGAAGTGCCATCATTTTGATCGAATTTATCCTGCCTATCCAAGAGGTATTTAGTTTGTCCCATTGTTTCAACTGAGTTGAGATTTTGTGCAGAACCGCTTCATGGTTCTCTTTTATAGTTTGTGATTTGGATTGGGTTAATTTAATGCCCAGGTAGGTGATGGAAGTCTTGCGCCAATCAAAGGGGAATTGTGATTTTAGAGTATCGATTGTTTGAGGATTTAAGTTCAATGGAAGTATCTGGGTTTTAGCGATGTTGTTTTTGTAGTACGAAACCGTACCATACATATTCAGAGTTTGTAGGAGGTAGGGAATAGAAGAAGTCGGGTGTTGCAAAAAAATAATAATATCATCCGCAAATGCAGCTAGCTTTTTTTCTCCTGCAGGGGTTTGAAGGCCTGGGAGTAAGGGATCGTTTTTAATTGTGCGAAGAAGAGGCTCTAAGCAGAGAATGAATATTAGAGGGGACAAAGGGCATCCCTGTTTGGTACCATTAGAGATATTAAAATTGATGGATGAGAAGCCCGTATTGAAAACTCTTGCTGAGGGCATGGAGTAGAGGGCCATGATGCTAGTGAGAAAGGAGTCAGAGAAACCATAGGCTTTAAGGGTGGCCGACATATAAGACCAGTTCAGGCGGTCGAAGGCCTTTTCTGCATCGAGGGCCATAAGGACCCTGGATTGGCGATGACGAGTGGCCCAATCTATCAAGTCTGTACAGAATCTGGTGTTATCTCCCACCTGTTTGCCTGGCACGAAACCCGCTTGTTCTTCAGAGACTAGGTTCGGTAATATCTGTTTTAATCTATTAGCTATTAGTTTAGCATATAGTTTCACGTCTGCGTTTAGCAGAGAAATCGGGCGTAAGTTACTACATGATGTGGGCGGTTTGTTGGGTTTGGGCAGGGTAATGATATATGCTTCCAACATTTCCTTCGGGAAGCTACCTATTTTTTGTATTGTGTTGAAGAGTTTCGTGATGTGTGGGGTGAGTTGAGGTTCCATTTTAATATAATAATAGTTGGGGAGTCCATCTGGACCAGGGGCTTTATGCTTTGATAGGGACCTTATGGCTGTGGCTACCTCGTGCTCCGTAAATGGAGTGGTCAATTGATCATTTTGTTGTGGTGTAACCTGTGGAAGTGAAATACGTTGTAGAAACGTCGATATGTTCTGGGCGCTCGGGATGAAGGTATTCTTGTCTAAGTTATAAAGATCGTTGTAGAATGATGATAATTCATTGACTATGTCTATGGGGTTAAATAATTTTGTGTGCGATTTGGAAAGAATATAAGGGATTTTTGTCTGGAGGTATCTAGATTTAAGCTGATTAGCTAGAAGTTTGCCGGCTTTATTGCCTAAGGTGTAATATCTCTGCTGGAGTTTAGTCGCCTTATTGGTAAAATCCTCAATTCTCAGATTTAGTATTTGTTCACGAATTATTGCGATTTGTTTCGTGGTAGAATGAGAGGGTGAGATTTTGTTGGAGTTTTCCAATGTTTCAAGCTTTCTTTGAAGTGAAGTATTTAGGTTACTAGCTGTTCTTTTTTTGATTGATCCTAGTTTGATGAACGTTCCTCTTATTACACTTTTGTGCGCTAGCCATTGGGTTTCTGTAGATGTGTCTGTAGTGACATTGTTATTAAAGTAGTCCTGTATTTCCAAGGCAACTGTTTGTAAATTGTCAGGCGAGTCTAGGATGGATTCGTTTAAGCGCCAAGTGCCGCGGCCTTTTGTGGGATAGGGTACTGCTATGGTGACTATAATAGGTGCATGATCGGACCACGTCCGTTGTCCTATGGTTTGATCTAAGAGGTGGGGCAGGGTCGATTTATCGAGTAAGCATAAGTCTATCCTTGTATAAGTCAAATGAACTGGAGAGAAAAAGGTATAATCTTTGGCTGTGGGGAATAGATTTCTCCAGGTGTCAAAGAGATCGTGTGTGAAAATAAGGTTCGAAAACAGTTTACTGTTATGCACAGTGAGTTTGTTAGGTTTTAGGTTGTTGACCCGTTGGACGTCTAGTAAGGGATCAAGTGTGCAGTTACAGTCACCACATATTATGACATGACCTTGTTTTAGGGTAGATATCTTTTTAATAGCCTTGTTGAGAAAGGAGAATTGAGCGTCATTGGGCGCATAGAGGGAAGAGATTGTAACTTGAATACCATTAAGTTCACCAACCAAAATAAGCAGTCTGCCCGTGGGGTCAGCGTATTGTCTAATGGGAGTGAATACCCAGTCCTTGTGAAATATAATTGCCACTCCTTTAGATTTATTTGGTGCGTATGCATGGTATTCTGTAGGGTATTTGGATGATCTTATGTGGGGTGGATTGTTTTTGCAGAAGTGAGTTTCTTGGAGGCAGACTATGGCAGCCTCAGAGTTATGCATATCTCTTAACACTTGACTTCTTTTGTAGGGGCTGTTTAGGCCTTTTGCATTGAGGGAAAGGATTTTTAATGTATTAGTCGTCATTTTAGGTAAGTATGGTGCACGAGTGGAAAGAATGGATACTCTGGAATGAATAGGAATGTCCTAAGCTTCCGTTGGATATTGCACGCAGTAAAGGGCCTCAGTAATGGGGCTTGAAGATAGGTAACGAAGGGTGCGTCGTGATCCCTAGGGGGTAAATTCTGGTACCTTGGAGGAGTGCAAGGGGGAAGTAGGGGAGGGGTAGTGGCAGTAACGGGATAACTATATACACAGACATTTCCTTGAAGTGGAAAACGTAGAGTGGCCATTTTTAGACACTAGGAGTGCCTCAAGTGATGGCCGGGGGAGGGAGGGAGGTGTGAGAGGTCCTGCAACCAGGTTATATTGATCATAAAATAAATAACTGCGGGAAAGCATTTATCTTATATTCTATATAGAGTAGAAAATTGCCAACAGTGGTGTGGCTAGGGCTTTGAATGACAGGAGTTTCGTGCAAGGATTTCCGAGTCGAAACAAGTGGAATGTAGGTATAGATTGGGGAGTATTTGCACGTTAGCAAATAGTTGCAGTGAGTGCAAATCAACTGAGTGAATGATATTAACTCTAAGTGTAGGGTGGTGCGATGAAGCCAATTATCGTGAGTTGAGGGTAGCAAATATCATGTATAATTGTCTAAACATATATGTAACATATTTCCCATGAACAATTACAAAGTTTTTTGCATATTAAAACATAATCAATAAAAATAGACAATATTAGAGATAACTGGAAAAAAAAAAAAAAAATTCTGCAATATGTGCCCTCAGCAATTGAGCTTGAAGCAGGGACTGGAGGTATAAATGGTCAGAGTTAGGGCCTCATGTGTGATTGGAGAGGGCTTGCAAAAAAATTGTTTAGAGCGTTGTGAACATTTACTTAGGTTTGGGGATGGTAAATATCGTACTTATCATCATTGTAGGACCCGTACACCTTAGTTATGAGCAAGCCTAGTTCTCGAAGTATTAAAACATAAATTATAAACATGAAAAAAGGGCAATAATAGAAACAGACCAATAAATGTTTGCTATACGTATGCTTATCCTTTGCACTTGAATTGCTGGTTGGAGGTGTGCATAGTCGTATATAGTCGAGATCGGGACGCTATATGTGGATTAGGGAGGACCTACAAAATAGGATAGCCATGCGGGTAGTGGGTGGCCCGGGGTAAGAACCTGTCGTCAGATGATTAAGGCCCGTGAAGCGTGCCTCCGGGATGCGGATATGAAACGCTTGGATCGGTGGTGTATTGTGACCATATACTGGACTGTAAGGAAAACAGTCAACGGATGTAATAGCCATGTGGCCTACATGGTGCGTTACCCTTAAGCATAGCATAGATCTCGAAATAATAAGTAAAAGCATCGATTTGGGATATAACAGTAAAACGTTACAACAACAAATACGATTCCGTATGCAGCAAGGAAAAGTGTTGTACATAAACAACAACTGGGCATATGTGTAATGATAGGAGGGAATTTCTGATCGTGAAAGTGGTTCACGTCGGGTGTTGATTACATATCGCCGTGTAGGTGCTGTATATGCGAAGAGTACTTATTGTGTAGGGAACCCACAAATCCAATTGTGTATATGTTGTAGTGTTAAAATCGAATGTGGCAGGATGGTTGTCGACCTGCAGGACAGAGATTGAGAAGCACGTGGACGTGCTCTAATGGTAGATTGTCGACCTGCCGCTATAAACCAAGTAATTAAGTTATACAGATTAGTGCCGAAGATGGTATAAATGATCGGTGTTAATTACTAAGAATGGATTGGGTTGTCAGTTATAAAATAAGATACACTTAAGTAGCACCACAATAAGAACTTATACTCATCGCAATTTATAATGGACGGAAAGTTCATGTGTTGCGAGCCGGCGAGCCCGCCATCTTCCACTCCTTTTGAAGTCGTCTGGGAGAGCAGCTTCTAGACGGGGAATTAAGCGGAACAGCGTTGGAGTTAGTCCATAGGCCCCATTTGATGAGGAGTTTCATCCAGTCTTCTGGTTCGTTGATTGCATATGTTTTTCCTTGTCGCCAAATCAAAACTTTTGTGGGGTAACCCCATCTGTAAGAGACTTTGTTGTTGCGTAGTGTCTTTGTGACGGTTAGGAATTCCTTCCTTCGTGCCATGGTAGTGGCCGATAAATCAGCATACAGGGATATTTGTTGGTAGGGGTCCGGGAGCTGATCAGCTTTCCTGGCCGCATTCAGCAGAGCGTCTTTGTGTGTGAAATAATGAAATTTCACTATGACGTCCTTCGGTACATCACTAGACATGCGGGCCGGTCGTGGTAGCCTGTGCATGCGGTCAAAGGTCCATGCAGAGTCTGGCAGTTCCGGGACCAAGGATTTACATACAGCTAGTATGAATGCTGGTAAAGCGTCGTGGGACACATCGTCCGGTATGCCCCTGAACCGAACATTTTGTCTTCTCGACCTATCTTCTAGGTCAGCTAATTTAAATTTGAGCGTGGTATTTTCTTCCGAGATTTTCTGTAACTTATCAGCCATTTCGTTGTGGGCTAAGCAAATCTCATCGGATCTATGTTCAAGTTGGCTCGTTCTGTCACCCAGGGCCGAAATTTCTTTCCTTAGCTCCCGGTCAATCTTCAGGAAGTCTTGACGTATAGTCGATCGGAGTTCCTGGAGCATTTTGTGCAGGCTACGGTCCGTGACCGCGATATCAGAGTGTTTTGAGGAGGTCGATTCGCAGTCAGAGTAGGCTTCCGATAAGGTAGCTCTGTCGCCGCCATCTTGGATTTCTCGTCTGCGATCTTTTTTCTTGTTATTTCTTGCCATATCGGGCAGTTTCAGTTGCTTGGGAGGAGACATTAGTGAGGGATGCTCCTTGGGGATATAATTAGTTGAAATTTAGCAGTTAATGCTGATATTGTCGCTCGTTAGGTTTGCAGGTCGACGGAGCTCTCAGTCCATGCGACTGCACTCGCCGGAAGTCGGACACGCCCCCTATTAAGTGATTTCTAATGAATAAGACCATAATAAACCCGTGTCCATTACAATCCACCTCTTGGTCTTATCCATAGATATCATCTTCTACACCGCTGTTTCCATTTATGGCAAAGTTAAAAGTCCTAATCCCTATACCCAGCTTGCCACACACACACAAACAAACAAACAAAAATAATACTAAAATATAACCACAGCTACTGACAGTCTATGAAAACCATGTTTCCCAAACCAACCAAAACAATCCGGTATATGATTCTTCATGTAATGTTTCCTGTATGGTAGAAAATGTGGCCAAATCATGGTTAACTTCTGTGTGCTTGACAAATAGTCCATGAACAACCATATTCCTAATTTCATCTCCTCAAAACACCTAAGCAGTCTGGTACATGATTATTCCGTAATGTTTCCAAAATAACAGTAAGTGTGACCAAATCATGGTTAACGGGATAGTTGCAGCACTCGTTGCCGACCAAGGCCAGACTCCTTTCTTGATGGATACTGATTTAGAAAGGTTACAGCTCTGATGTGCATAAAGATGTTAGAGGACCATGGACTCAATTGTTTTAAATTGTCACCAGCCGGCTGGAAGGAAAGAAAACAGGTTTAATATCACCACATAATAACACAACCTTAGTATTACCAGGTCCATCTGAAATTATTCTCCCTTTTGCCTTTGTTGCTCGCTAGTTCTAGGTAGCACCCAAACTTTGGACCCTACCTGAATCAGCTCAGTCTTGTCCCATGTTACTAACACTGTTTGAGGTACCCAAATGGCTATCTCCCCCAACTCACCACCTCCACTTCTAGACATAGGTACACTCCACATACTTCCACATGTATTCACCACACCTGGGGTTGTCCACCCATCTTTCCCCAACCTTTCATGGAGAATTAATGTGACTTCTGTCCCTATAGGCATGGTGCCTCCAATGGATAGAGTTACAGTTTGCCATTCCCCTTCTACTGTTATTTTAACAGGGTAGAGGACTTTTACTCTAAACTTATTCTTTCCTACTGACGTAGGAATGTCACCTGTGAATGTTAGTCTCATGTTTACAGTCGGAGTATCATTTTGTCTGGTCAACCTGTCATAAGGGGAGAACTGTCCGATTGGTCAATTGTTCAATATCATTACCGCTTGGGTAATTACCCGATCCCAGCCCATTAGCGTTTTACTGGGGGATAGCTTCCTAATTTGTTCTTTTAGAAGCCCATTGCACCGCTCTATCAACCCCGCAGCTTGGGGATGATAGGGGATATGGAATATCCATTTAATCCCTGAGTCATGTGCCCATTGTTGTACCAGCTGTCCTGTGAAGTGGGTGCCATTATCTGTTTGAATTTCAGATGGCATCCCGTAAGCCATCACGATTATCTGTAGGATCTTCAATGTAGCGGCTTGATTGGCACTTCTACAAGGTAGCACCTGTAGCAATCCTGTGTAAGTGTCGACGGCAGTACAACAATAAAGGAGTCCTCCTCTTCCTTTGGGTAGCGGGCCAATGTAGTCGAGTTGCCATATCTGGCCTGCTGATGTGCCTTTCTTTAGATATCCTCGAGTCTGTGTGGTGAGTGGCCACTTCTTGACTTCGTTGCAGACTTCACACACTTGTTGAGCAGTGGTGACTAGCCCCAAGGTGATTGGCATCCCTCTTGATCGTGCCCACTCCAATGTGGCCTTGTTTCCTCTGTGCCCTCCAGTTTCATGGGCCCAGGTTGCCATCTTCAACAGCACCGGATCTACAGGGTCACTAGATTTCACACTTCGGATCCTTGTCAGCTCATCTGCTACAGCATTGTGGTTCTCTTCATCCAAGTTAGTAGCTATGTGGGCATCAACATGTCCAATTTGGATCAGTCGGGTCTGGGCAGCCACCCAGATCTTCTCCCATAATTCTGCACCTCCCCACACTGGTCTTCCATGAATCAGCCATCCATTGGTTCTCCAGGTGGACATCCAGGTTGTACACGCTTTGTAAACAGCCCAGCTATCAGTATAGATCTGTATTTCTTGTGAGTTAGTCTCTTCCAGCAGGGATGCTATTGCCACTAGCTCAGCATACTGACTTGATCCACCCCTGCCTTGCTCTTGCACAATCTTCCCCTGTTGAGGGTTGTAGGCTACTGCTGTCCCATCAGTGAACCAGGCATCATGCTTCTGTTCTGTTGTCATAGGGCGGAGCTGACTTGATAGGGGAAGGTTGCAGCACTGGTATTTCACAGGTGTTTGGATGTGACAAGGACTTGTATGTCACTAAGCCATTTAGGAGTTTAGAGAGTTCTTTAATTTCTCCAGCCTGTATCCCTCCTCTCTCCTGCAGGTACCACTTCCACTTCAACAATGTCTGGCTTTGGGCAACTTCAGCTTTCAGGGGTAGGCAGTCATCCCATACCCACCCAGCAATGGGTAGGTCCGTTCGGACTGACACTGGTGCTTGTAGTGTTATGGTTTCCACATGCAGCAGTGCTGTGTATGCAGCTAACAGGTTCTTTTCCAAAGGCGAGTATCGTTGTTGGGCCCTAGTTAGTTGCTTGGACCAGAACCCAATTGGTATTGCCCTCTGGCCTTTGACTTCATGTGGCTGCCATAATCCCCAAGACATTACATTTTCTGTCACCATCACATCCAGTTGGAAAGTGATTCCAGCTTTGATGGGTCCTAAACCCTGGTGTTGAAGAACAGCTTCTTTGGCTGCGTTGAATGCAGTAACTTAGTCTGTTCCCCATACAAAAGTCGATTTCTTACGTGTGACATTGTAAATTAGCCTTAACAACAGTCCAAGGTGAGGTATAAACTACTTTCAATAGCCAAGAGCACCCGGAAATCTTTGCGCTTCTTTAACAGTCTTTGGGGGTGGAGTGTTCTGTAAAGTATCCAGCACAGGTTGGGGTATCTTTCTTACAGGGCCGTCCCAGATCATTCCTAGAAACTTTACTTCCTGGGCGGGACCCTGTACTTTGTCTGGATTGATAGCCCAGCCTCTCTTAGTCATATGGTCAATTAACAAAGGCAAAGTCTCTTCCACTTCTTCCTTGGTATCAGTGATCATGATATCATCAATGTAGTGGAACACAGGGGTTTTTAGTTTGAGCTGGCTTAAATCCCTTGCAACCAATCCATGACAAATTGTAGGGGAGTGTAAGTATCCCTGGGGCACAACTTGGAAAGTGTATTGGCGTCCTTCCCAAGTAAAAGCAAACTGATCTTGTGACTCGGGTGCAATGGGAATAGAAAAGAACGCATTAGCTAAATCGATCACTGCATGCCACTCACTGGCCTGCTTGGCTATGTCCTCAATGACACAGACGATATTGGGAACTGCAGCACTTAATGACGGTGCCACTTTATTGAATCCCCTATAATCTATCGTCATGCGCAAAGAGCCATCCGACTTCTTGACAGGAAACACAGGAGCGTTAAACGGGCTAACGGCAGGACGAACTACACCTGATGTCAATAGCTGAGAAATTGTCTCGCTGATCTTTCAGTCCTCCTGGTAGCCGGTACTGCTTCAGTCTTACCGGACTACTAGGAGGAGGAATTACCACAGGTGTCCAGTTGGCATTTCCCCTCACAACTTCCTTGATAGCTCTAAAATAGGAAGGCTTGTGTGGAAATCCAAAGGTGAACACCCCCCACTGAGTCTCTATTCTTTGCCCTAGCAATACATCTACATCCCAAGATATTGTCAGGTAATTCTGAAATCAGTGCGTTAGTCACAAACTTTGGGCCTTCATTAATAGATAGTTACATTAACCTGCACTGCCTTGGTTATCCTTCCTCCCAAACCTTCTATTTTCACAATGGGACCTGCAAACTTTGAGGGGTTACCCTGTAGTACAGTCACTTCAGCTCCAGTGTCCACTAAAGCCAAAACCTTGGTGCAGTTGGCTCCCCGCCCCCACCATACAGTCAGCGGCACATGAGGCCGTCGGTCCCCAGCAGTAAGGGGAAACATATTCACTGCCTGGGAACTGCCATCACGTCAGCTGATTGATGCTGCTGCAATGGCCCATAATTCCTCTGAGGGGTAGATGGATTTAACTTTCTCTGTGGAAGGGATAACGTGTTTCTTGGGCATCTTGGGTTGGTCTGAATTAAAGTCATCTCTGATGTCAGTCTGGGTGGCGGCACCAGATGTGATATCCTCATCTAGGTTGATGAGGCTGACCTTGTCAGAACTGCGATCCCTATATGCAACATGCACTTTTCTTTTTATGATGTTCCTCCACCTCTCAAACATAGCAGGTGTAGAGATGCCATCAATCTCATCAGGAGAAACACCAGCTTTGACCAAGTCAGCCCACATCTGCTTTCGAGAAATAGCATACTTGGTGGAGTCTCTGTTTGGATTATGTTTGACTGGAGGGGCAGACATTTGTTTAACTGGTGAGATGTCCTCACTCTCGTCTTTAGACCTGCTAGTTGCTGCGATACCCCTTTTCCCTTTTTCCTCTTGCTCAAATTCCCCTAGCTCTGCCAACACTGTTGTTATTTTATGTACTATCCCATTTGGACCTGCTCCACATAATAGTGACATCAAAGTAGCTCTTAAATGGTTAGGGGCTGTTCTAAGGAATCGGGACCGCATGCTTTGTGTAAATTCCTCTACATCTGGCCCAGCCCAATTATCCTTATCCAACCCTGCTACACATCCCATGATCCTTACACGAACTATTGCCTCTTTTAAGGTGCGCCAGGGGGTGTGAGGCTCTGTCAACATGAGAGGGAAAACTTTGAACAAGGCATGCCTCACAATATCCAGCAATGAGAAGTTGCCTTGTATTTCCCTCACCTGTCGCAAAATCTGCCTGACTTGGGGATCATTAGTTATCTGGCCTAGACTCACTGCTTCTGTTGCATTAAGCATCACTTTGTCTGCACCAGCGTCTCGCCCATGCTTTCATCACTGCCTTGTACGCTTTGGCCAACTCGGACAATTCCATTTGCGTATACCCTCTCATCAATTCATTCACCTCATCATGTGCCTCCCCTGCATTACCATACTGGTCCCTATTTACTCTGCGCTTCCGCTGCTGAGTGATGACAGGACGGGCCTTACGGCGGTCCGGTACATCATCAGGTGATTTCGTAGTTGTACTCCACAAAATCTTCCTCCTCATCCGAGAAAGAAATCAATGATGAACTTTCTCTGGGAGAGTCCTTTATCACAGGTCTCATCCTTCGGGATGGCTTAGGCAACTTCCCTACAGGGCTCCTATGGTTCACTCTGTCCACCCGCAACGTAGCATACTGTTCTTCCAAACAAGCATTTCGTTCATTATTAGAAAGCAGGCACTCAGTTGCAACTATTAACCTTCCCTTTACATCAATTAGTTCCTTTTCCAAGGCTTCTCTTTTTAATACCTCCTCACGTAAGGCATGCAAAATGATCCATCCTGTTTCAGCTGCAGCCTTACTCTGTTTCTTGGAATATACTTTAAGACATAGTCTCAATGCCATGTTCCCTACATCACCACTGGTGGCTGGGTATACAGGAGCTGCATAATGCACAAGCTCCTTCCCTATGTCTGTCCATTTTCCCAGACATGCCCATTCAGGGACTGCCCCGTACTTGGCCTTCTCTTCTTTGCTCACACGCTTTTTTCTGAACAAGGTATGCATACTTATGTGGTTTCTAGTGGTCTGTCAAACAGCTATCTATAACACTCTTCCGTTTTGCACTGCAACCACTCATGCACTTACACAGACACAAATCAAGCACCTACTGGACAATGGCATTAGAGAACTCCCACCCCAGTTCGGTTTACACAAATACCCCCTGGTCCCTATGGGTCAATACCCCCTTTCCCAGGCAAGCATACATACATACAACAATCAATATATGTATTTCCTAGTCACTAAAAGTCCAATACTCAGTACCCCCTAGCCTAAATTCCCCACCCGCTACTGTAACTGTTTACAGCCCACGTTATGGCAGTTCACCCGCTAGGCAGATATGCTCAGTACCCCCTAGTTTAAGTTCCCCACCCGCTACTGTAACTAAGTTTACAGCCCACGTTATGGCAGTTCACCCGCTAGGCAGATATGCTCAGTACCCCCTAGCCTAAGTTCCCCACCCGCTACTGTAACTAAGTTTACAGCCCACGTTATGGCAGTTCACCCGCTAGGCAGATACACAATAAACCCACGTATTACTTATTTTATATTTCCTGGTCTCTCAGGGACATACAATAGCTAATCCCCTTCCCAGGGTAATCTAAAACTGACACAAAATGCTACTTTTAAGCAATACAGAATTTCAAATGGACTTATGAGTAATACATAAAGTTTTCAAGTGCAAAATAATCATTAAAAACAAAACCAGTTAGTACACAAGCCACTTGCAGCAATGACAACGCTAAAACACACCACTCTTGTCGCAGTGTGGTATTGTTACCCAAACATAACTTGGGAGGCTTGTAAACTAAATCCTGATAAGTTTGACCAAAATAATAACTTTCTGGAAAAATAAAAAATAAAAAAATCACAAAATTGTGGAAATATGCAGTTTTGCTATTAACTATTATTATTAATAACTCCTGCAATGTCCTGCCGACTACGCCAGATGAAACGGAAAAAAGATCGCTATTATTTGTTAAAAAATTCTAATTATTCCAAATATCTAAATTAATGCCAGATATGGTATTAACTGGTATATCTTAATAATTTAGATGTTGCTCCCAAAGTACAAATGAAATAGAATGAATCCAAAATGGAGTCTACTCACCATGTGGGCTATTCCAAAATGGAGTTAGTCACATGTGGCATGCATCACAATGGGAGTCAAATAACACTCTCCTGAAAGGATTACCCAAATATAACAGAAAAAACAAACAAACAAAAAAGTACACTCGAAGAGATATGATTTAACAATTAATATCCAAACTGACACACACCTTGATAGTTGTGTAAAAGATATATCATGTTTAATATACATGCATAAAGAAACAATATATATACACATATATAAAACAGTTGTCAAATATTATATACTTTAACTAACAATGCAATACTACATCAATCTTAACTGCAATAATCTCACACTGCTAAATACACATCAACCATTGTATAATAAAAATGATTTTGCCCTACCAAAATGTTATCCAGAAAATATGATTTTCCGTTTAATCAAACCACCAAATAATAATTGATTAAACTAAAATGAAACTAAACTAAAATGAGACTAAAACTAACTAAAATAAAACTAAACTTAAAAATAAAAAACAGCGATACAAATACTTATCAGTTGCCAGCTGCAAGATGTTCAATGCTCGGCCTCGAAAAGGAATGCCTCTCCTCCTCCAGCACGTGGCTTCACCTTGTAAAGTGATTGAGCATGTGACTTTCCTTACCCAATCCCTGTGTGCCATTGAATGGGGAGTCAGGCATCCATCTTGGCCGCATGGCTCAGACAAAGAAAGTCTCCAAAAAAGGTGCTCACTACTCCCCCTAGTGGTACAATTCTAAAATGGCACTCCACATAATAAACTGTATTAAGTGATTTCTAATGAATAAGACCATAATAAACCCTTGTCCATTACACCAACATATTCAAATATCACCCAGATCAGTTCAGGAATTAACTGGAAGTCTTATTTTTACCGACAGTGCACATGGTCCTATGCCCAAAACAGTTCCAGGGAATCAGGGCTAACGTTTGGTCTCTCTGTCTGGAGTACAAAAGTACACTGGGAGCTAGATCCAGGAGTTTAATCCAGGGTGAGAAGGGACGACGAGACCCCAGCCAAGCTGCGGCAGCTGCCTTGATAAACCGTCAGCGGGTTATGGTCTGTAACCAGAGTGAACTCTTGTCCATACAGGTAGGGAGTCAGGTGTGGTGTCCGGTGTGGTGCTTATAGTGCTCAAGGCTACTAGGAAGCCCAGTCGGGGTGTCAGGTGGTCCGTCACAGCAGCAATAGCAACGGGACTGTTACGGTTACCCTTAGTCTTGCTGAGAGTTGGACCGCTTAGTAGTCTGGATTCCTATTGCTGAAGAAGGAGAGGGACTGCTTCCATAGTATTCCATACGAGTCCTGTAAATGTAGAATAATCCCACTAGCTATAGCACAGCTAGGATACCCTTTTGCCCACAAAACGAGTCAAAGCTGCGATTTGAGGGTCAAACAAGAACTGAGGACTGGGGTGCCCAGCCTGCTTTTTATTGTGGTCACATACAAAAGGGACACTCCCAAGGGGAGGCATAAAATAACCAATCACATATTGGGTGCAACCCACATGTCCCCTCCCCTCAGATAAACAGTTAAGACAATTATGTTACACACATTTTCACCCACATTCTGCATGTACCCCAAAACCAGGGGGTGCACCCTTAAATCCTGCATCGAGGAAAGACCTCGTTCAGGGGGGCAACATATCCGAAAACTGGCCCGTTCGGATGAACGGTTCGGGAGTTAGGGGTTTCCAAAGTTTGGACCGACCGCACATACTTTCCAGCCGAAAATAGTTCCATACGTTTAGGCCTTGCGGTCGGTCTCTGTTCGTGCGGTAAAACTCCACGAACCCCTTGCCATCCATAGTTATCCCTGGGGTCGCTGTATTCCCCATGCGAATGGTAATTGTCTTACCGAACGGTGGACTGTTCGGTAGGTCCAGCACGAAGTTATGTTATCCTGGAGGTCTCAGCGGTGTTCGCCTGTTTGCGTCTCCGTTTTTAGTTCCAGATGGTTGTGGGCAAACACAGCTGGTCGTACGTAAGATGGCCGCGAACACGTGCAAAGTCCCGAAATGCCGGCCACCTATACGTTTACATAAAGGGTTCGTGCTGAACCATACGAAGGGCTCACTGTGGATCGCTATGTCGTCCAGGTATGCGCAAGCAAAACTCTGGAAGCCATCCAGGAGTCTATCAACCAAGCGCTGGAATGTAGCTGGGGCATTCTTCATCCCAAACGGCATCACCTTAAACTGGTATAAACCGAATGGGGTGACGAATGCCGACTTGGGGATAGCCTCCGGGGCCAGGGGAATCTGCCAGTAACCCTTGCAGAGGTCGATGGTGGTCAGGTAATTCCCCCGGGCTATACGATCCAGTAGCTCGTCTACCCTGGGCATAGGGTAAGCGTCTGTCACTGTCTTTTCGTTGAGCCTCCGATAGTCTACGCAAAATCGTGTTGTCCCATCTTTCTTGGGCACTAGGACAACCGGGGAGGCCCATGGACTATCGGAGGGCTCAATTACCCTGAGTTGGAGCATCTCATCGATCTCCTTCTTCATTTCTGTCCTAACTGCCTCGGGGATTCGGTACGGGGCCTGGCTCAAGGGAGCTTGTCCCGGAGTATCTACCTGGTGGGTGGTTAGGGTAGTGTACCCTGGCTTCTGGGAGAAGGTGAGGTTTTTGGACTGTAGGAGTGGGTTAAGCTGCTCCCTTTCAGTGGGGCTAATTCGGTCTCCTATCTGAACCTGAGCTACGATATCTATGGGGGAACTCTTTTCCAATAGGTCAGGAATGGGTAGGCTGTCGGGGTCTTCCTGAGGGGGACAACATACGGCCGTCACATCCTCGGGTCGCTCCAAATATTCTTTGAGCATATTTACATGGAACGTCTTCCTAATCTTGTTGTCGTGGCAACTGGCTATTACATAGGTGGTGTCTCCTCGTCTCTCTACGATCTGGTACGGGCCCTGCCAGGACGCCTGCAATTTGTCTGTCTTCACCGGCTTGAGTACTAGTACCTTTTGCCCTATGGTGAAGATTCTTCTTCGGGCCCCCCGATCGTACCATACCCTCTGTCTTCTCTGGGCCGACTGGAGGTTAGCCTGTACGGATTTGGCTAAATGCTCCATTCGGTCTCTGAGTTCCAGCACGTATGGCACAATAGGACACCGTCAGTTTCCATCTCTCCCTCCCAGTGCTCCCAGATCAGGTTTAGGGGTCCCCGTACCTTTCTTCCATAGAGCAACTCAAAGGGAGAGAACCCTGTTGTTTCCTGGGGCACCTCCCGATACGCAAATAGGAGGTGCGGCAGGAAGCGTTCCCAGTCTCGGTATTCCTGAGTGAACGTCTTGAGCATTTGTTTGAGGGTCCCATTAAACCTCTCGCAAATCCGTTCGTCTGGGGGTGGTATGGGGAGCTCAGGAGGGACTTGATTTTGCACACCTGCCAGAGTTGTTGGGTCAATTCAGCCGTAAATTGGGTGCCTTGGTCGGACAGGATTTCCTTTGGGAATCCTACCCGAGAGAACACTTGGACTAGGGCATTCGCTACCGCATCCGCTTGGATGTTGGATAGGGCAACAGCCTCTGGGTACCGGGTAGCGTAGTCCACTACGGTAAAGATGTAGCGCTTACCGGAGGGACTAGGGGTAGCCAGTGGTCCTACTAGGTCAATAGCAACCCTGCTGAAGGGTTCTTCTATAATGGGCATATTGACTAAATGGGCTTTAGGGTGATCTCCTCGCCTTCCTACTCGTTGGCACACATCGCAAGTGTTACAGTAGGTCCTAACGTCAGCGTGTACCCCTGGCCAGAAGAACGTGTGGGTAATGCGGTGTAGTGTACGGGTTACAGCTAGGTGGCCTGCCAAGGGGATGTCGTGTCCTATCTTGAGGATTTCTCGACGGTATTTGTGGGGCACTACCAGCTGTCGCCTACGTTGTCCCTTTTTCTCTGTTAAGCGGTACAGTTTCCCCTTTTCCCACAAAAATGTTTTGTTATCTGCCCCGCCCCCTCCAGTCTCTGCTCGTTCTCGGTACTTTTGTAAGGTCGGGTCCGTCTTAGACTCTGTCTCGAAAGCATCGGGGGTGTCCCAGGGAATGGGGCTTAACATGTCAGGCACGGTCGGTGTGTGTCTTACCTGGGTCTCCCGCACGGGTGAGAGTTCTCGCTCTGTCCGGGCTTGGGCTTGAGTAGTCACTGGGTTTGCCTCGTTCTTGTATACTGGAGCATAGGCAGAAGTCATGGGGCCTAAATCGTTGCCCAGTAGTACTTCGGCAGGTAAATTATCCATTATGCCCACGTTCACAGCCCCCTTTCCCGCTCCCCAATCAAGATGTACTTTAGCGGTCTGAATTTTGTACACATCCCCCCCGCCACTCTAACGGCCACAGTCTGTCCTGATCGCTTGTGCTCCGGCACCAAATGACTCTGTACCAGCGTGATAGTAGCCCCGGTGTCTCTCAACCCCTCAGTAGACCGTCCCTCAACCCATACCTTCTGCCGATGGTGCTGGCGGTTATCGGAGGCAGCATATACAGGGTCTGCCTCGTGAAGCGGCCCCAAGTATTCTTCCATAGGGGCCTCTTGGTTGACACAGAGAGCCCAGGCAGGACGGTAGGACCCAGAGGGGTAATTGTAATTCCTGGGTGTCTGGTGTGTATTAAGAGGGCAGCTAGCCATGAAATGCCCGGGTTGTTTGCACCGGTGGCAAGTCGGCCTGGGGCGCACAGCGTTGTTATTGGGCGGTCCTGAGTGTCGGGCGGGCCCTGCGGGGACCGGAGCCCTGAATTCAGCATGGGGTGGTGCACGGTAAACCTCTCTGGGTTCGACCCGTGTTGGAGCCCGATAGTTCGTGGGCTCGTGAAGACGGGAGTCATAATGCTCATCGGCCAATCGAGCTGCTTCCTCTAGCGTGGAGGGTCGTCTGTCTCGCAACCATTCCTTTCCCTGCTGCTCCATGCCATTATAAAAGTGTTCTAAAAGAAATAACTGTAAAATCTCCTCACCAGTCACAGCTTTACTCCCACTCAGCCAGTGGTTTGCCGCTCTCCGCATTCGGTGAGCCCATTCCATATGGGTGTCATTAGGCTTTTTCTTCGTGCCCCGAAATTGTCGGCGATATGTGTCAGGAGTTACAGCATACCGCCGCAACAGGGTCTCTTTAACTAGTGCATACTGTGTCACTTCCTCAGTACCCAGGGTACGAAAGGCTTCTATGGCGCGCCCGGAAAGTTTCCCCGACAGTATCGTTGGCCACTCTCTGTTGGGGATCTGGTGCAGGGCACATTGCCTTTCGAAGTCCGCCAAATACTCATCAATTCCTGTCTCGCTCTCTATGAAGGGTCGAAAAGCCGCATAGGGTATTTTGGGCTTCCCGGCGTTTTCGACAGGAACGATCATCTGTGGAACTTCAGCATTGCGTTGTGCGTTCACCATATCGAGTTCGTAGGCTCGAGTCTTCCTTATGTCTTCGTCCGCTTCTGCCATCAACTGCTGTATCAGTTCCATGGGTGGGTTTGGCCCGTATAGTGTGTCTCTCCCGAACAATCCTGGTCTTTTCGTCACTAGTCGTGGTCGGTGTTTCTGCCATGGTGAAGCTCTGATCTAGTTCGGTTAACTCTGCTATCAGCTCTCTCCTTGGACGGTTGTTGGCGTATCCCCCTCGGCTTTCCAGTAAATCCTTTAGGGTTGTACGCTTCAATTTTTCGTAAGCGCTCTCCATCCGTTCAGTACCTCACCTAGGACATCCAGAATTATCCCACCCCTGCCACCAAATGTTACGGTTACCCTTAGTCTTGCTGAGAGTTGGACCGCTTAGTAGTCTGGATTCCTATTGCTGAAGAAGGAGAGGGGCTGCTTCCATAGTATTCCATACGAGTCCTGTAAATGTAGAATAATCCCACTAGCTATAGCACAGCTAGGATACCGTTTTGCCCACAAAACGAGTCAAAGCTGCGATTTGAGGGTCAAACAAGAACTGAGGACTGGGGTGCCCAGCCTGCTTTTTATTGTGGTCACATACAAAAGGGACACTCCCAAGGGGAGGCATAAAATAACCAATCACATATTGGGTGCAACCCACATGTCCCCTCCCCTCAGATAAACAGTTAAGACAATTATGTTACACACATTTTCACCCACATTCTGCATGTACCCCAAAACCAGGGGATACACCCTTAAATCCTGCATCGAGGAAAGACCTCGTTCAGGGGGGCAACATATCCGAAAACTGGCCCGTTCGGATGAACGGTTCGGGAGTTAGGGGTTTCCAAAGTTTGGACTGACCGCACAGACTTTCCAGCCGAAAATAGTTCCATATGTTTAGGCCTTGCGGTCGGTCTCTGTGCGTGCGGTAAAACTCCACGAACCCCTTGCCATCCATAGTTATCCCTGGTGTCGCTGTATTCCCCATGCGAAGGGTAATTGTCTTACCGAACGGTGCACTGTTCGGTAGGTCCAGCACGAAGTTATGTTATCCTGGAGGTCTCAGCGGTGTTCGCCTGTTTGCGTCTCCGTTTTTAGTTCCAGATGGTTGTGGGCAAACACCGCTGGTCGTACGTAAGATGGCCGCGAACACGTGCAAAGTCCCGAAATGGCGGCCACTTATACGTTTACATAAAGGGTTCGTGCTGAACCATACGAAGGGCTGTAAATAAGTCAGAAAGGTGCAAATAGCACCAAAAGGTACATAGCAAAATACGGCTTTCGTAACAGGGACCCTGTGCTAGAGGGCGCTTGGTGTTGGTAGGGGTAGGTCGGATGGGGGATTGATAGTTCCCCCTTGCTGTCTGGGTCCACAGGGTTTGAACGCAGGGTGGAGGCTGGTCCAACTTGCGAGCGTCATGGTATTCATCCGCAAGCTGGGCTGCCTCTGGGAGTGTAAGAGGTCTGCAGTCCCTTACCCACTCCTTGACGTCTGCTTCTATATAATTGAAAATTGTTAAAATAGGATGAGCTGTAAAATTTTGTCTATGGTGGTTGCTTGACAGCTTGTAATCCATTGGGAGGCTGATCGTTGCAGCCGGCTTTCCCACTCTGTGTAGAAGTCTTTATCCATTTTGCGAAAGTCCAGGTATTTTCTGCGGTACACTTCGGATGTCACTGCATACCAGGCTAAGAGCGCCTCTTTTACCCTCTCATATTAGTGAAAATCTTAGTCTGAATAGGGTCTGCTGCTTTGCCGGATAATTTCCATGCTAGTATTGGGACCTACTCTTCTTCAGCTACTCTGTGTAGCATGCACTGGTGTTAGAAATCTGCCAGGTAGACGTCAATTTCCCCTTCCAATTTGCTGAAGGCTTTGAACGTACTGAAAGGAACCTTTCGCGGTTCGGGAGCGGTGCAGCGGTTTGTCGCACTTTGGCAAGTGTATTTGTAGTTCCCGCTGTTCCCTTGTGTTTGCATTCGTGGTAACATTGTTTATTAATTGCATTAATATTTTGGGAGATGGGTTTGGCCTGAACAGTGCCAGTCGTTCCCGAATCTCCCTGTTGGTTTCCGTCTCATTCTCATGAATGGTTGGTGTTTCCGCAGCCAAGTTCTCCCGGTCTAGCTCCATTAATTCGCTGATTATGACCTGCTTGGCTTTGTTGCTGGGAGTACCTCCACAAACTCCTAATAATTCTTTCAATGTGCTGCGCTTAAGTTGTGTGTACCAGCCTTCCATTCACTGTACACCAGTGCCAACCACAGATTAGCAGTCCAGGAAAAGGGATGATCCCACTTGCCACCAAATGTGGCGGCCTGTCACAATGTGACTGCCACGGATGGCGTACAATTTTGGAACACCCCAAAAGTACCCCCAAAATGCATGGGAAGCCCACAAGAGTCACATCCATGGATAGCATGGATCTGAGTGAGCAACATATCCAAAGATCACCCAGATCAATTTGGTAGTTTTGGATCACCATCGCAGGGAAGTTCTCACCAGTCTGCCACGAGGTAGAAGACGAAAATAGTTCTAAGGAAGTGTTAGCAAGAGCCGGTTGTTACGGTTGCCTCCAGGCTAGCTGGAAGTTAGACCGTGTAGCGGAGAGCTGATTTCCCACAGCTATTCCCAGGGAGGCTCAGGAACAAGTCAATAGTAAATCCACAGCAGAGGTTCCAGCAGGTAAAAAGGTACAGCAATATCCCAACAGCAATCCCAATAACTGGACGACACACAGTTTCAGGAGCAGAACTGACAATCTTTTATTCCAGGGTTCCTTATAAAGCATGCTCCCATGCAAGGGAGGGATTCACATTAATTAGGACAGTAACTAATACAGGGCTTGTTACCTCCCACACATCTCCTCCCCTCAGAGTGACTCATAATCCCCTTAACTTATACAATATTTTACCCCAAACGTGGATATACCCCTAAACCAACACATAAGCTAAATATTAGGGTACCGCTAGGTAGCCCTGATCTGGGTGACTATCCTATCGAAAATTCACCCAGATCGGACCAGTGGTTCGGTAGTTAGGTGGAGGGTGAAGTTTGACCGACCGCACACGAGGTGGTATCCGAAAAGGGTTCCATGTGTTTGGGCCCTGCGGTCGGTCTCCGTTCGGCAGTTAAAACATACACTTACATTTGCCATCCATATTTCAATTCACCTAGATATTGGTTCCCTCATTCGGTACTTTGTTTCTACCGAATGGGGCTTCGTTAGGACTCTCCGTTCGGCAGTTACGGAGCTCTGGAGGTCTCAGCGGTGTTCGGTTGTTTGAGTGTCCGATTTGAGTTCCAGACACTCGACGACCAAACACCGCTGAGATTTTCATGCGTAAGATGGCCGCCGCCACGTGTACGCATGCCGAATGGCGGCCACCCAGATACAATCCTAACGAGCTTGTTAACTTGCGGTTTTAGAAAGAATGCGAACCTTAATTGCCAACACACTTCTCTCTGGGGTGGTCCCTCAGTTCGGTAGTTTCCATATGCATATTGTACGAATGGAAACTACCGAATGACATACGATTCACAAAGAAAATATACGAATAGGAAAATCAACACAGGCAAGATATACTGAATACAGTTACACAGGCATTTTACAGGACAGGCTTACTGCATTCCGCTACAGACCGCTTAGATGTCCTGGTTACCGGTATTGAAGAGTGAGAGCGCCGCTCCGATTTGCATACAGTAATAATCCTGGAAATGTAGATATTCAACACTAGCTACGAGTAGAGCTAGGATACACCTTTTCCTACAACACGAGTCGAGGCTGCGAGTTGAGGGTAAAATGAACTGGTTTAATGGGTACTCATGCACGGATTAAATACAAGTTTCCAGGCCAGCGGAACACCCCTCTGGACCTGATGGTACAAAGAACAATACAGTGTCACAGCCAATAGGAACACTCCCCCCTACCCTGGAGATAATTGGTCTCATCGGTTACAGTTACTCAATTATCTCCAGGTACATGAAATACCCACGTTTTATTCCACAAAAGAAAACAGGATAAAAATACATAACATTTACATGATAACACTAAAATGACCCATCTCCAGACAGTTTGGATCTGAGCGCACAAAACATACGAATTACGCTCAGATCTCACGAATAGTCTCTGAAAGGCCCGGGAATAAAGTGTCTGTATGGCTTTCGTGTCTTGTTGTCCAATCAGATGGGACAACCGGCACCTCAGCGGGATCCGTGCAAACTAGTGTCCGATAATAGTTCCAGGGGTTTGACGATCAAGTCCCGCTGAGCATTCAATGGCAAAAGATGGCCACCGCCTTGTGTTCGGCATATGAGTGGCGACTACCTTGGGATAAGTGATTATCTTGCGGTTAACCACAGAAACCGCAGTTTAATTAGAGACACACGCCAGAGTATAGGTGGTCGCCATTCGGTAGTTCTTTCGTCAGTTTGGTCGGCTACCCTTTCGACCATTTGTATACGAACAGTGATGACAAGGCGCGTTCGTATAAACAGTGTCAGAAAAGTATCTAGGTAGCAACAAAAGTGGCGGTATTGTAAAAGTATCCAGGTAGCAACACAAGTATCTGTGTTGTAGTAGACAGAGGTGATCTCTGTAACATGGCTCCCTCCTTGTGGAACACTCTGGCAGACACGGTCTGACCCCTTTTCTGGGCAGACTAAGGCTGTCCAGAACTGGGCTATTCTGGACTGAGGTCTGTGTGTCTTGATTACCCGTCAGCGTTGCCATTCTGTATCCCGGGTCTGTAAGTGATGGTGAAATTGAATTGCTGTAGGGATAGGCTCCATCGTAACAGTCTGCCATTATCTCCTGAGACCCAGTTTAGCTACACCAACGGGGTATGGTCTGTAAACAGAGTGAACTCTTGTCCATACAGGTAGGGAGTCAGTTTCTTTTAACGCCCACACCAGGGCCAAACTTTCCTTTTCCACTGCAGCATAGCCGACCTCTCGTTGCAGGAGATTTTGGCTGATGTAGGCAACAGGATGCTCCCCTCTGTCATCTCCTATTTGGCTGAGGACTGCCCGCAGCCCGAACATGGAAGTGTCTGTGTGGATGAGAAAGCGTTTGTTAGAGGCTGGTGCAGCCAAGACAGGAGCATTAACCAGTGCATTTTTGAGAGCCTGAAAGGCTGCCTCACAGTGGGGAGACCACAGGACCTGTTGGGGAAGATTTTTCTTTCTCAGGTCTGTCAGGGGTTTGGCAATAGTACTGTAGTCTGGTATGAATCACCTGTAGTTCCCAGCAGTGCCGAGGAAGGCTAGGACCTCGGTCTTGGTGTGAGGTGTTGGCCAATTTGTAACCACCTCTATCTTGGCTGGTTCTGGCCTCTGCTTTCCACATCCCACCCGGTGACCCAGGTACTGAACCTCAGCCATCCCAAAATGGCATTTCTCTGCCTTCAGGGTCAGGTCAGCCCGATTCTGATCCATGACCATTCCTACATGAGCTAAGTGTTCCTCCCAGGACTCACTGTGGATCGCTATGTCATCCAGGTATGCACAGGTAATATCCTGGAAGCCATCAAGGAGTCTGTGACAGAACCCTCTGTATGTGAATTACTTTTATATTTCCATAATTTGTCTGTTTGTTTGGCTGTTTCCTACCCGTAGAGCCCCCACGTTTATTTCTTCATTTTACCGAACAACTGCCAAACAGCCGGCCATCCAGCATGGAAGTGTGCTGCTTGTTAACCTCTTGGCCTCATCAGAACATTGGGGTTAACCGCAGACACTTCCTAATTGTCGAATGCCGACTGGGTGGTCGTCATTCGTATGCCGACCACAAGGCAGTGGCCATCTTGGACGTACGAATGCTCAGCGGTGTTCGTCGACGATTTCTTGCAACAAAAAATGGACACTCCTTCTCACGAACACCGCTGCAGCTGCCGACCTCACTTCTTCTGTTCATCCAGCATACGAACGCGGCCCGTTTGGTACTTTTATGCACAAATGGACTTACCCCAGATAGCCATGCCATGGAGCCCATTCGTATAACAAAAGACTATGTGAAAGACTTTGGCTCCATGGCGATTGAACTGTGTTTATGGGATCTGAGCGCTATTCGGTAATAATGTGCGCTCAGATCTCAGCTATCTGGGGATGTGTTGAATGCTCATATTCTTGTCGGTAGTTTTTGTATATTATATATTTTTGTGTGTGTTACAAATGGCTATTTGTAACTGGCCCTTTAAATGAAAAATTGCCCTGCTTCCCTGGATTGTGGAGAAGCCTATTTGCCAGCCTCCTGCCTCATGACTATGGCCCCTGGAAGATTGTGCCCCTGAAAATGTATTAACTTTTATTGGTGTGTATGGCCCTTTAAGAACCGTCTGGGGACATATTGTGACTTTGCTGAACAATGCCCCTTTAAGACTATGTCCCCAGACCTGTAAAATAACTTGCCCCTGGCTCTCTCCCACTTGGTTCAGTAAATAGGGCTTACTGAACCAAGTACCACACAGGCGGACCACCCAGAAGTTAAAGTGTGCAGGCAATTTACCTCCCAGGCTGTGAGGTTACTGCAGGTTAATTGCCGAGCGCTGGGTGGCCGCCATTCGGCAGCCGAACACGTGGCGGCGGCCATTTTGGGTCATTCGAATGCGGTCAGCGGTGTATGTTAAAGATTCTGTGGAACTAAAATCGGCTACACATTCTGCCAAAAACCGCTGACCCTTACCTTCTCCCATACGGAACTTGCAGCTCCAGAGACTAAGTCCCGTTCGAAATGGGACTTAGTCGTTTTTTCGCATGAAATTGACCGACCGCACAGCCCAAATCTATGGAACTGTTTTGGGCAGGAAATTGTGCTTGCGGTCGGTCATAAAGGACTTCCAGCTAACTTTTGATCCACTGGAGGGATTTGGCTGATTTTTGGAAGTGTTTATGTTTGATGTATGCCGAGTCTGTATATGCAACTTTTATTGAAATTGGATGTATGGTTTTACAGACATGTAGTACCTTCCTTCATGTTCTTCTAATTCACATAAGAATTTAGAATGTGTCAACATATTACTTGTTTTCCATACATTACCGGTCACAGCAGTAGTTTCTACCTGTACTGAGGAATGCTCAGTCTTACCCACAAACTTTTTGGCACAGAATGATGACCACTAACCTCACTGTCTGATTTCTGACTCTCCTTTTCATACTCATCCAATTGCGTTTTAAGCTGATTTATTTCCTGTGCATATTTATCCGTCAAAGCTTTCATTTCTTTTTCATGATCAGCCTGACGAGTTTTATGCTCAGCAAGTAAATCTTGGTATTTCCCATCTTGAATGCCAAATTGTTCACTGTACGTGTCCAGTTTGGTATTCAATACCTTGTTTTCATCTAACGCCTTAAGAAGTGCTGTTATAAAGAAAGGCCAAGAGTGTATTATGAACCCCATTTTTTTCTATGTGTTCTTTTGTTCAGCAATTACTTTAAGATGTGTTATTATGTGTTCATCAGATAGAATCGTGTGTTTAGCTTCCCATTCTATACTTTTCAACCAAATCTCATAGCTTAAATCATTTTTCATATGTTTATGAAAATGGACTAGAGCATTTTTTCTTAAGTCTTCAATTATTTCAGTATTATTTGTTACAGATTTATCGCTGTCGCTGGCCATATTTTATTTAGTGATTTAATCTCAATACAAAACTCTTTTCTATATCAAGATTAATATTGCATGAATTACAAATATTATTATTTGTATATGGAATATAATTTCAACTTAAACGATCTCAGCAGCGTGCCTCCAATTTGTGGGGATATTTATGGGATAATAATTGTAAACAGATGAGAAGCTGCCCACTAATTCAACTCTCAGATCCCAAAATCGTTATCATTATAAGTGAAATGTATTCCATATAAAAATCACAAATTGTTATAAAAATAGTTTTTATTTTTAACAATTTAAATAATAATAATGAGTAATATGCATGATAATAATCAATGGAAATTCAGTATAACATAAGTATGCAATACAATATGGTAATATAAAAACATCTCCTAATGACTAACGTAGTTTAGAATCTACAGCATTAGCCGTCAAGAAGATTTATGATGGGCTTCACAGAGACAAAGAAAGTTTCACATAGAGACAGAGCTGCAGCGTAAAGCCATAAAAACTTTCAGCTGGCAGTTAGAAATAACCCTTTCAATGATGGCTAGACCTCCTAGGTAATTAAGATCTATTCTTATGTAATTTTAAATAAAATAACATTTAACCAGTCATAAACCATTCCCTTGATCCATCCAATTAAGAGAAAATCTTACTATGTTATATAAGCAGAATTTAATTAATTTGTCTAACAGATATTTTATCTTATATTAGAGCAAATCAATACAGCTGGATAAATATCACGATATGCTAACATGTGATATGTCACATAAATACATTAATGGTTATTATTAATCCCAGCTGCAGATGGGATGCTATAACCATATATATATATATTCTTTAGTAATTAAGATTTCTAAATATGGAAATCTGATCGTGATTTATTCAGTCATATATCATGCTATTAATATTAATTAATTAAATGCCAGTATATTTACCAGTTAAGTAGATATTTTCTCATCAGATATTCTCAGGTAGCTAAGTGTCAAGGAATGTTTCTCTCTTGCCTGCTTCCGACTCTTTTGCCCCCGACTGCTTTCTCTGATTGCCTGATTGCTGATTGAATCTCTTGAATTTTGAATGTCTGAATCTTGAATGCTTTTAATGCTTGAATGGCTGACTGCCCCTCTCTCCCCTTTCTCTTAACTTTTTAAAGGGGAAAGTTTCTCTGTTCGTCACTGGCTGTAGACCAATAGCAAACTGGAGGTGTGGTTATTTTCTAAATCATAAATTTAGTATTTGGACTGTAGATGTCAGTCTCATCCCACTAAACATACCTATCCAGGAAAGAGTTAATTTTTCCTGGTGGCTATTTTGACGTCATTTTCGTTATCTTTATGGTTACAATAACTTATTTTATCCTTTCACTTCAAAGGGTCTTCTTGAAATTTCTTCAGACTATGTGTCTCCATATTCTGCTATAATTTCTAAAATTGACAGTTTGTAATACTACAAATGAACCCTGAATACAATGGGAATCTGTTAGATATAGAAAGTAAAATGTAATTATTTAATCTTCTGTCACCTATGTCTGGGTTTAGAATTTATTCTATTCCATTAGCACCTAGACAGTCTTATGTTCATCCCCCTGCTTTCATTGTATCACTGGGTTTGTATATATAACGCATTCCATCAACTCTGGGAACGCAGTTAGTTTTAGAGAAAGGATAGAAATCTTGTGTCTTTCGTTAACTTGAAAATAACAAAATGGAGTCTGGTCTGTTCAAATTGACTTCAGAATATACACTCTGTATTTCTATCATTGCACAAAATGTCTGCCGATATAAATACCCTGACAGTAGAGAAAAACAAAATATGATGGGAGTTATTAATTGCTGGGGACCCTCAATTGTTCAGTCTTTCCCTCCTCTCTCATCTATTCCCTAAGTGCTTTTACGTCTGCCTCCAATCCCTGTCTGTCTCTTCAGGTCTTAGTATTGTCTATTCCCTTCTTTATTCCTCCAATTATCCCAATTTCGTCTCTTGGTCTGATCATCCCATCTATGGTTCCTTCTCCAATTATTCTCCCAATATTTGTTCCTGTTGTTTCTTCGTTTTTCTACCCAACTGTGATTTTCCCAGTAATTATCTCTCCTTTTTAGCCTCTCCCAGTTATTATTATTCCAATTATTGTTGATTACCTGAGGCTCATCCCATCTATTTCTCCAATTATCTCCCATTACATTGCTCCCTTTAGCACTATCCCTATTCCTATGGTCCCGCTGTGGATATCTGTCTTTTGTCACTACCAGATTAATTCTTTCCTCTAAAATTTCCCATATGCTGAAATCTATTTTCCCTGAATGGTTTCCGAGGATACATGGCAGACCTGTCTTTCCTCTCTCGCCCCTCTACTGTGAAAATCCTTGCAGCATCTACAGCAAAACTCTCATTTTTTTTATTTTTCTTCGCCACAAATTATCAGCTCTTAACAGTAAATCACACATTTCTGATGGGTTTGAAGTTACAGATAATATCTCATATAATATCTAATGCATCCAAAAACATTGATCTATCAACATCTATCTATTGATCACCATCCCTCCCTGTTCAAAACCAGGATTACTGACCCCAAACTGTTCCATCACTGTGGAGATTCTAGCTGACAATTCATACGGAGACTCTTGTTTCAGCTGTTTAATTTTTCCAGACAATGACACATTTGATGCAACTCCATAAAGTGCTCTCAAGATCTCTTTCAACATATCCCTAGTTCTATGCGGCTGACCACATGTCTGTACAATCCTGACCCACAATCCATTTCTATCAACTCTCTGCAGCACTATCTCCATATCACTAGTTGTCAAACTATACATCTCTTTCACTCTTTGAAATCCACAAAACCATTGCAAAAAGCAATTGATATCCTGCTGAGGGACCTGCCCTATTTTTCTAACTATGGCATCCATTTCTTGTGGCTTTAACTGCTTAGTAACCAGCTGAATCTCTCCAGAATTATCAGGATTCAACACTGTGGTTGTTGTAGTTGGAGCAGCAGGGAGATTTGTCACTGACTTTTGTTTCAAATCCTTCCATGGATAAATAGGTTTGTATCCTGTATCTCCAATCCCTGGGTTAGCAATAGACCCTGGAATTTCAGATACAGGAGACCTACTCGAAGGTGCCATGCTTTCTGCCATTTTATTAAAAGCCATATTAGTAGCATGTCTGCATTCATCCAATTCTTTTTGCAACTCCAATATTTTCTCATTCAGCCTCTCATTCTCCACTGTAAGTTCGTCGCACATTTTGGCCTTTTCAATCAAAGCTTCACCAGTTGTAACTGCATGCACTCTTAGATCTACAATCTTATTATTCAATTTCTCAGATTTCATTTTAATTACTGAATTAAGCTCTGCCATTTCCTCCTCCTTTATTTTTACAATTCCCTCTAATTTTAAACATGATAGTAATGCTTACATAATACATCCTTTTCTTTTATCAGTCGGATTTTTATCAAATAGCATTTCTCCAAAAAACTCCTGCATCTTTTCCCATAACTGTTTACAGTCCCAAGAGATTTCATAAGGACCACCATGTCTCTTAATATAATTCATAATCCATTGTTTGAC
Organism: Pelobates fuscus; assembly: GCF_036172605.1. Classification (NCBI taxonomy): domain Eukaryota; kingdom Metazoa; phylum Chordata; class Amphibia; order Anura; family Pelobatidae; genus Pelobates; species Pelobates fuscus. The sequence continues at coordinate 197,490,234 of NC_086323.1, forward strand.
ATTTTCTGAACAAGCCATTTTTGCAACTACCTTTTTACATGCCATATTAAAAATATACACTGCAGCAATAGAATAAATAACGAATATACTCAGCTCTATGCAGGCTGACAGTCACAGATCCAAATATGTTGATGTTAAAAATCTTCCGGCCACGGCACCAATTATGTTGAATAATTCTTCTGTCATCACCAATACTTCCAATTGGTATTCCTTTTGAAAGAAATCCACTCTGCGTTGTGTATTAATAGTGAATGTAATTGTAACGGCACCCCCAGGCATAAAAGGGTTAACAACCATTTAGGAGATATTCCCCTTCCAGATATACAGGCAGCTACTGTAGACACCAATCCACCGAACCGGAGAAGCATACGAATGCTCTCAAAAACATGAATGCTGTAAACAGCCGAATAGAAAAAAAACATACGAAAGGTTTACACTCCTAGCAGTCGAACTGGAACCGCATACAATAAATCCCCCCAAGAACGAGACAAGGCTCCGTTTTGAGAGTCAAGCAGGAACAGACAGAGCTGTGGGTTTATTCTTCTTATATACACATTAGTACCACCCACAGGGTTTTGGAAAACAACCAATAAAAAAAACGTACAATACACTCAGACACTCCCACACAAAATCCTCCCCTCTGCCTGTGATACAATTACCTTACACAATGGGCAATGTAATTATCACAGGCAGAGAAATACAGTTTTTCCACATTATTCATAACTTTAAAAGTATGCATCACATTCACATAAAACTTACTCAGAATCAGCATACTCAAAATACAAACATATGTCAAAATCATCCAAATTGGTCCATTGGTTCAAAAGATAGATCATAGTCCTTTGTGACCAAATGAAGCATGGCTTTTCTGCCCAAAACCGGTTCCACAGAGTCTACTATCTCTGTAGAGAGCCTCAGGCGGCTGCAGCTTTTCCGGGGCTGGTGCGTCCATGAGGGCACACCGCCTGAGCGTAGCATGAGGAGAGGGGCTCCCTCCTGTCCCTCCCTCACTGTAGCGTGGCCGAGCCCTGTATGGTCCGTGGGTGCAGGGAGCATCTGTCTCCTGTACCCGGCCGGACTAACAGGAAGTGAACACTGAGTGTGCACTTCTTTTTAGTCCATCCGGTACAGGAAACAAAAGCTCCCTGTACCTGCGGACCATACAGGGCTCGGCCACGCTACAACAGAGGTAGGGGAGGGGGAGGAAGAGAGTAGGGAGGGAGGGGGGGGGAGAAAGAGTGACAAGGGAGGGAGGGGGGGAGAAAGAGTGACAAGGGAGGGAGGGGGGGAGAAAGAGTGACAAGGGAGGGAGGGGGGGAGAAAGAGTGACAAGGGAGGGAGGGGGGGAGAAAGAGTGACAAGGGAGGGAGGGGGGGAGAAAGAGTGACAAGGGAGGGAGGGGGGGAGAAAGAGTGACAAGGGAGGGAGGGGGGGAGAAAGAGTGACAAGGGAGGGAGGGGGGGAGAAAGAGTGACAAGGGAGGGGGGGAGAAAGAGTGACAAGGGAGGGGGGGAGAAAGAGTGACAAGGGAGGGAGGGGGGGAGAAAGAGTGACAAGGGAGGGGGGGAGAAAGAGTGACAAGGGAGGGAGGGGGGGAGAAAGAGTGACAAGGGAGGGAGGGGGGGAGAAAGAGTGACAAGGGAGGGAGGGGGGGAGAAAGAGTGACAAGGGAGGGAGGGGGGGAGAAAGAGTGACAAGGGAGGGAGGGGGGGAGAAAGAGTGACAAGGGAGGGAGGGGGGGAGAAAGAGTGACAAGGGAGGGAGGGGGGAGAAAGAGTGACAAGGGAGGGAGGGGGGGAGAAAGAGTGACAAGGGAGGGAGGGGGGGAGAAAGAGTGACAAGGGAGGGAGGGGGGAGAAAGAGTGACAAGGGAGGGAGGGGGGGAGAAAGAGTGACAAGGGAGGGAGGGGGGGAGAAAGAGTGACAAGGGAGGGAGGGGGGAGAAAGAGTGACAAGGGAGGGAGGGGGGGAGAAAGAGTGACAAGGGAGGGAGGGGGGGAGAAAGAGTGACAAGGGAGGGAGGGGGGGAGAAAGAGTGACAAGGGAGGGAGGGGGGGAGAAAGAGTGACAAGGGAGGGAGGGGGGGAGAAAGAGTGACAAGGGAGGGAGGGGGGGAGAAAGAGTGACAAGGGAGGGAGGGGGGGAGAAAGAGTGACAAGGGAGGGAGGGGGGAGAAAGAGTGACAAGGGAGGGAGGGGGGGGGAGAAAGAGTGACAAGGGAGGGAGGGGGGGGGAGAAAGAGTGACAAGGGAGGGAGGGGGGGGGAGAAAGAGTGACAAGGGAGGGAGGGGGGGGGGAGAAAGAGTGACAAGGGAGGGAGGGGGGGGGAGAAAGAGTGACAAGGGAGGGAGGGGGGGGGGAGAAAGAGTGACAAGGGAGGGAGGGGGGGAGAAAGAGTGACAAGGGAGGGAGGGGGGGGAGAAAGAGTGACAAGGGAGGGAGGGGGGGGGAGAAAGAGTGACAAGGGAGGGAGGGGGGGGGAGAAAGAGAGACAAGGGAGGGAGGGGGGGGGAGAAAGAGAGTGACAAGGGAGGGAGGGGGGGGGAGAAAGAGAGTGACAAGGGAGGGAGGGGGGGGGAGAAAGAGAGTGACAAGGGAGGGAGGGGGGGGGGGAGAAAGAGAGTGACAAGGGAGGGAGGGGGGGGGGAGAAAGAGAGTGACAAGGGAGGGAGGGGGGGGAGAAAGAGAGTGACAAGGGAGGGAGGGGGGGGGAGAAAGAGAGTGACAAGGGAGGGAGGGGGGGGGAGAAAGAGAGTGACAAGGGAGGGAGGGGGGGGGAGAAAGAGAGTGACAAGGGAGGGAGGGAGGGGGAGAAAGAGAGTGACAAGGGAGGGAGGGAGGGGGAGAAAGAGAGTGACAAGGGAGGGAGGGAGGGGGAGAAAGAGAGTGACAAGGGAGGGAGGGAGGGGGAGAAAGAGAGTGACAAGGGAGGGAGGGAGGGGGAGAAAGAGAGTGACAAGGGAGGGAGGGAGGGGGAGAAAGAGAGTGACAAGGGAGGGAGGGAGGGGGAGAAAGAGAGTGACAAGGGAGGGAGGGAGGGGGAGAAAGAGAGTGACAAGGGAGGGAGGGAGGGAGGGAGGGGGAGAAAGAGAGTGACAAGGGAGGGAGGGAGGGAGGGGGAGAAAGAGAAAGAGAGTGACAAGGGAGGGAGGGAGGGAGGGAGGGAGGGGGAGTAAGAGAAAGAGAGTGACAAGGGAGGGAGGGAGGGAGGGAGGGGGAGAAAGAGAGTGACAAGGGAGGGAGGGAGGGAGGGAGGGGGAGAAAGAGAGTGACAAGGGAGGGAGAGAGATTGACATCCAGCACACACACACACACACACACACACACTTACACAATCATGCAACCCTTACACACACAGAAACACACAATGCATTCCTTACACACACTCAATGCACCCCTTACAGACGCACACTGCATCCCGTACATACGCAGAAACACACCTTGCAGCCCTTACACATACAAACACAGATTCACACAATGCATTCCTTACACACATATCAGGACATCCCCTACACACTCCACCCCCTGTGAACAAACCCATTGGTGGAACATGAAGGTGGACCCTGGGACCCAGACCTTGAGCTTTTTAAAGGGACCCCAAAAAATGGAGCTGCTTCCCGTTCTCCCATAACATTGATTTTTGTGACCACAGTTACAAACAACCTCCAGAGAGCCTGTTCTACACCAGACCAGTGGAGCCAGACTGCAGCTAGAGCCCATCATCATCCTCATCTGGTTGTAAGTAGGCAATCTAGCATATTATTCGTGGCACTAATCTCTAATTTATCTCACATTAAAGAAACACTATAGTCCCCAGAACCACTGCAGCTTAATGTAGTGGTTCTAGTGTCTATAGCCTGTCCCTGCAGGCCTTTTAATGTAAACACGGCGACACTCCAGCACTGGCGTTAGTTAACATGGCAGAAAAATAATTGGAAAGGGTTAGGGGGGCTACTAATAAGGATAGGGGGAGAGGGGTAGGTAGAAAAATAATTGGAAGGGTTTAGGGGGGCTACTAATATGGATGGGAGGAGGGGGGAGGTAGAAAAATTATTGGAATCGGTTAGGGGAGTACTAATATGAATGGAAGGGGTAGGGTGGGTTCTAATTTGCATGGAAGGGGTTAGGGGGTACTAATATGCATGGAAGGGGTTGGGGATACTAATATGCATGGAAGGGGTAGGGGGTTAATATACGTGGAAGGGGTAGGTGGGGTTCTTTTGCGCATGGAGGGGATAGAGGGGTTCTAATATTCATGGGAAGGGTAGGGGTGGTTCTAATCAAGAGGATCCCGGCGCTGTATCCGAGTAAGTAAAACCCCTTCCCTGTAGTGACCCTTTAATGTTATTATTTAATCATTTATATAGACTGCAAATTTATAGAGACTGCAAATTCTGTAGCGCTGTACAATAGGATAAACAACTCCTAGTTTACGGAATAAGAATATACCCGGCGAGTAAAAATGCTATCCCCCCCAGATTTTTGGAGGTTCCTACGCCCATGGGCCTGTCCCCCATAAGGACTTAGGTACAAGAGATTTCTGGCCTGCTAGGACAATTCAAACGGAGATGTCTTCTTTGCCCACTATACAGACATAGTCCCTCCCTTCTCCTGCATCGACATTCGCCCTCACTTAACCTAGTCATCCCTAATTGCATAGGTTCCGGTAATGCGTGTCCCCTTGGGCGTGGTGCCCAAGATGGAGTCGGGTAAATTTAGTTTAATTCATCATTTGTCTTACCCTCACGGGGGTTCGGTGAATGATGATATCTCTGCAGAGCTGCCTCGGGTCTCTTAAAGGAACACTATAGTCACCTAAATTACTTTAGCTAAATAAAGCAGTTTTAGTGTATAGATCATTCCCCTGCAATTTCACTGCTCAATTCACTGTCATTTAGGAGTTAAATCACTTTGTTTCAGTTTGTGCAGCCCTAGCCACACCTCCCCTGGCTATGATTGACAGAGCCTGCATGAAAACAAAACTGGTTTCACTTTCAAACAGATGTAATTTACCTTAAATAATTGTATCTCAATCTCTAAATTGAACTTTAATCACATACAGGAGGCTCTTGCAGGGTCTAGCAAGCTATTAACATAGCAGGGGATAAGAAAATCTTAATTAAACAGAACTTGCAATAAAGAAAGCCTAAATAGGGCTCTCTTTACAGGAAGTGTTTATGGAAGGCTGTGCAAGTCACATGCAGGGAGGTGTGACTAGGGTTCATAAACAAAGGGATTTAACTCCTAAATGGCAGAGGATTGAGCAGTGAGGCTGCAGGGGCATGTTCTATCCACCAAAACTGCTTCATTAAGCTAAAGTTGTTCAGGTGACTATAGTGTCCCTTTAAGCTTCATTCAATGCTGCTGTTCGCATGGTCAGGGCGGCAGAGCCCTGGGGCACAGCTGGCAAAGGCGGACGTTGAATTAACATTTTGTTTATTGCCCATACACCCAGACAGGGCCGGCGCGTCCATAAGGCGGCACAGGCGGCCGCCTTAGGGCGCCAGAGGAGGGGGGGCGCAAAAATCCGAATCTCCTGCCTCTGGCTGGAGACTCGGATTTGTAATCTCACCTCTCTCCCTGCAGCCAGCACACAGCAGGAGCAGGGCAGTGAAGTCAGCCGTCCTCCTCTGATGATGTCAGAAGGGGGCGGGACTTCTACTGCTCCCAGACTCCCCAGCGGTCCTGACTGCAGCTCCAGTGCAGCCTGTCCCAGCCGACCATCAGGGGTAAGGTTCTCCCTCTCTGGCCCAAGGTAAGCTTCTGGGAGGGGAAGGGGGTGGGGAAGAAGCATTTTTTTTTTTATTTTTTTTTTAAATCAAAACGTTTTTTTTTCAGCCCCTTTCTACAGCCCCTGCCCCCACCATACTCCCCCTGCCCCCACCATACTCCCCCTGCCCCCACTATACTCCCCCTGCCCCCACTATACTCCCCCTGCCCCCACTATACTGCCCCTGCCCCCACTATACGGCCCCTGCCCCCACTATACTCCCCCCTGCCCCCACTATACTCCCCCCTGCCCCCACCATACTCCCCCTGCCCCCACCATACTCCCCCTGCCCCCACCATACTCCCCCTGCCCCCACCATACTCCCCCCTGCCCCCACTATACTGCCCCTGCCCCCACTATATGGCCCCTGCCCCCACCATACGGCCCCTGCCCCCACCATACGGCCCCTGCCCCCACCATACGGCCCCTGCCCCCACCATACGGCCCCTGCCCCCACCATACGGCCCCTGCCCCCACCATACGGCCCCTGCCCCCACCATACTCCCCTTGCCCCCACCATACTCCCCCTGCCCCCACCATTCTCCCCCTGCCCCCACCATACTCCCCCTGCCCCCCCATTCTCCCCCTGCCCCCACCATTCTCCCCCTGCCCCTACCATTCTCCCCCTGCCCCCACCATACTCCCCCTGCCCCCACCATACTCCCCCTGCCCCCACTATACTCCCCCTGCCCCCACTATACTCCCCCTGCCCCCACTTTACGGCCCCTGCCCCCACTTCACGGCCCCTGCCCCCACCTTACGGCCCCTGCCCCACCTTACGGCCCCTGCCCCACCATACTCCCCCTGCCCCCACCATACTCCCCCTGCCCCCACCATACTCCCCCTGCCACCTCTATAGCCCCTGCCCCACCATACTACCCCTGCCACCTCTATAGCCCCTGTCCCCACCATACTGCCCCTGCCCCCGCCCCCTCTACAGCCCCTCTATGCCCCTGCCCCACTATACTGCCCCTGCCCCCTCTATAGCCCCTGCCCCACCATACTACCCCTGCCCCTTAACAGCCCCTCTATAGCCTCTGTCCCCACTCTACTGCCCCATGTGCCCCTCTCCAGCACTTCTATTTCCCTCTATAGACCCTGCCCCACCATACTGCCCATGTCCCCTCTACGTCCATCTATAGCCCCTGCATCACCATACTGCCCCATGTGCCCCTCTACAGCACCTCTATAGCCCCTGCCCCCACCATACTGACCCTGCCCTCCTCTACTGCCCCCTGTGCCACTCTACAGCACCTCTATTTCCCTCCATAACCCCTGCCCCACCATACTGCCCCTCTACAGCCCCTGCCCTGTCTACAGCCCCTCTGCCCCACCATACTGCCCATGTGCCCCCTATACAGCCCATGCCCCCCTCTACAGCCCCTGTCCCCACTATACTGCCCATGCCCCCCTCTATTGCTTTTGTGCCCCCCTCTTTATCCCGTGTGCCTCCTCTATTTCCCTCTACTGCCTCTGCCCCCCTTTCACACGCGTCTACTGCCCCTGTCTCCCCCCTCTACTTCCTCTACCCGCCTCAACAGCCCCTATCCCCCCCTCTACTTCCCATTTACCCCCTACCATACTGTCCCTGTGACACCACTTTATTGCCACAGTGTCCCTCGTTACAGCCTGTGCCCACACCATACTGCCCCTGTGTCCCCCTCTACTGCCCCTGTTTCCCATCATACTGCCCCGTTTCCAACCACATTTCCCCTTTGCTCCCACCACAGCCCCTATACTCCCTTCTACAGCCTCTAACTCCCTTACTTCACATCCCTTCCACCCCATAACTCCAGTACAGCCCCTATTCCCTTACTACAGTCCTTACCCCCACTACAGCCCCTCTCCCCCAATTGCTGCCCATATCCCCCACACTACAGCCCCTGTTCCCACTTGCAGCCATCAACCTACTACTTCAGTCCCTAACCCCCTACTACAGCCCCAATTCCCCACTACATTTCCTAAGCCCCCAATGACAGCCCCTAACTCTCAACTACAGCCCCTAACTCCTCAATTAGAGCCCCTATTACCCCACTAAAACTCACTACCACCCCCCCCCCCCCCTCCCCCAAGATTAGGTTCTGGATCTGCCCCTGCTCTGTATACCTGTCTGCATGTCTCTGTATGACTATGTCTGTCTGTGTATGAAAGTGTATGTATGTCTGTGTCTGTATGTCTCTATGACTGTGTCCGTGTGTTTCTGAATGTCACTGTATGCCTGTGTCTGTATGTCTCTGTATGACCGTATCCATATGTCTCTGTATGCCTTGTTCTGTATATCTTTGTGTGACTGTCTGTGTATATATGTCCCTGCATGCCTGTGTAAGTATGTCTCTGCATGCCTGTATGTATCTGTATGCCTTGTTCTGTATGCCTGCATCTTCATGTCTCTGTATGTCTGTGTTTGTATAAATGTGTCTTTATTTATCTATATGCCAGTGTCTGCATGTCTCTGTGTGTGTCTGTATGACTGTATGTCTGTGTACCTCAGAAAAGGGCTGTGGAAAAGAAAGACACACAAAGGGGCTGGGGGAAAAGGAGATACACATGGGGGTTGTAAGAGACATACAAGGGGGTGTAAGACACACTAAAGGGGGGTACAATACACTACATGGGGATTTCAAAAGGCTGGATATGAGACATCGCTAAAGGGGGGGGGAGGGGGGGGGGCGGCAAAATTCATCTTCGCCTGTGTAGCCAAAAATCCTTGCACCGGCCCTGCACCCAGACTGCCATCACCTCCTTGGTTGTGTTTTCGATGGCCGGGATTACGTGGATATGTGCCTCCCGATGGGTTGTTTCATATCCTGTTTTTACTTTGAATGCTTCAGCACTTTCCTGTAGTGGGTGGTGTGGCAAGAGTCGGGGATTCTAGGAGGCCGGTATCAGGTGCCTGTCAGGATCGGGACAGGGATCCAACACGCAGAGTACAAACAGTAGCCAGATACGTATACCTGAACCTTAGAATGGCCGGACTAACGTAAGTAGTACCGTATAGAATGGTCAAAGACAAGCCGAGGTCGAGGGTAACAGAAGACAGGTAAGCGAGAGACAAGCCGAATCAAGGGTAACAGAGATAAGCAGAGTAAGGTAAACAAGCCGGGTCAAAACCAAAAGGGATAATAGAATACACAAGCACTGAGTGACTAGAACAAGCTAGAACCACGACAGGGCAATGAACTAATGAAGGAAGCTCTGTTAAATACCCTGTTCAGAGCAGTAACCACACCTCCGAGACGTCCTGATTGGTCCTGCAGCAATTGACTGACAGGTCGATCCGGGGGAGTGTCCTGATGATGACTTCCTGCCTAGATGGTGTAAAAGGCAGTCACTCCCTCGCGGCCGGCCTTGCATGACCGGATAGACCGCGGGAAAGGGAGTCATCAGACCGTCTGAATGGTGGAACAGCTAAGTCTCTACCTCTTTTGGAGGTAGAGACCACAGGTACCCTGACAGTGCCCTCCTGGCACAGTTATGCCTGGTGCTCCAGCTGGTGTATTTTTCGGACTTTGAGGTGCGGCTGTTTCGCATCACCTCTTCGTTCACATTCTTTGGGGCCATGAGGTTGGGGGAGTTGGTGTGTCCGAGCGGACCAACCGTTGGGGGGGATCCTTTTCTCTGATGTTCAGGAGGGGCAGGACAATGTTTCCTTCCATATTCGCCACTCCAAGGCTGAGGTGTTCGAGAAGAGTAAGTGGGTTCAGCTGGCGGCAGTCACTGGGTTGGTCACCTGCCCGGTCTTGTCTTTTCTGTGTTTTTGCTGTGTTCCCACACTGCCTGGTTTGCTACTGGTGCTAGAGGATGTGAACTCACTCTCCCATTTTCAAATTGTCAGGGTTTTTTGTTTAAGGGGGGGGGGGGGGAGGGGGTTTGTTACGATTGCCTCCGGTCTAGCAGGAGGTTGGATCGCTTGGATGTCCTGGTTCCCGAGTTAGAGAGTCGAACGATTTTCCATTCAGTAGAAAAACCTGCAAGTGTAGAATATCCCACTAGCTATAGTAAAGCTAGGATTCCCGAATCCCTACAACACGAGTCGAGGCTGCGAGTTGAGGGTAAAACGAACTGGCTTTAATAAAAACCAAAGAAAAGAAAAAGTTACCTGCGCTCTCTCCTTAATCCCTATGTATATTTAGACAAATGGAGGTCATTTAGTTGCTCCAATGGCCATTGGAGGGAATGCCCGTCTGCCAACGTCAAGGCAGACCTCCCTAAGCGGGTGTAATGGTATCTATTAATTGATGACTTTACATCATAAAGAAAGCATATTTAGTGTAATGCTTTGGAGGCACCACTAGGGGCAGTGTGTAGGAAGACCTGTGCTTCTGACAGTGACATCACAGGCCAGCCTACTTACACTGAATAAAAACCAGATGTAGGAGAAACTCTGCCTCTTTTGCCTGTTCCTGACTGGACCTAAGATGTAGTACCAGCTCTGACAACCCCAGCCAAAGGGCTGGGGCCTTGTAAGTAATATAAATCCATTGTAACATTTAGCAATTGTAATAGCCTTTTGTATAGCATTTAGCAACCTTTTGTAAGTAATTAGTTTTGTATTGTATAATTATTGTAGTAAATTGACATTCTGCTAGCATCTGTTTATTTATTATAGTTATATTTAGTGATGTCGCAAACCCGAAATTTTCGGTTCGCGAACGGCGAACAGGAACTTCTGCAAACGTTCGCGAACCGGGCGAACCGCCATTGACTTCAATGGGCAGGCGAATTTTAAAACCCACAGGGACTCTTTCTGGCCACAAAAGTGATGGAAAAGTTGTTTCAAGGGGACTAACACCTTGACTGTGGCATGCCGGAGGGGGATCCATGGCAAAATTCCCATGGAAAATTACACAGTTGATGCAGAGTCTGGTTTTAATCCATAAAGGGCAGAAATCACCTAACATTCCTAAATCGCAATGGATATGGATTGACACCTGACATATGACATATTGACCCCTTGACATATGGATTGACTCCTGTCCTCAGAGACCCTGATACACACTGACACAGAGCAGAATAGGGACTATTCCCCCTACATAGGGTCACTTGGCAGATATGGATTGACACCTATCCTAAGGATCCCTGATACACACTGACACAGAGCAGAATAGGGACAGTTCCTCCTACATAGGGTCACTTGGCAGATATGGATTGACACCTATCCTAAGGATCCCTGATACACACTGACACAGAGCAGAATAGAGACTGTTCCCCCTACAAAGGGTCACTTGGCAGATATGGATTGACACCTATCCTAAGGATCCCTGATACACACTGACACAGAGCAGAATGGGTAATATTCACTAAATGCCAAACATTGTTATACAGGGGAATATTCAGTAAATAAGGATAAGGTGGGGGACCTACTGTCCTCCCCCCTGGCCCCCACCCCTGCCTGGTGGGTGGGGGGCATTGTAACGGACCGTTTCATCAGACAAGGGGTTAAAATCCATTTAGGCGATATGCCCCTTTCTGAGAGACAGGCACAGCTACTGCAGAACACCAAAACTCCCGAACTGGATACAAAATAGCACTCCAAACTGGAACCTCACGAATAGCTGCTGGCAGACGAACAAGAAAAGCATACATCAGCTTACACTCCTGGCAATCAGTCTCCAACAGCATACAGTGAATCCCCCCAAGAACGAGACAAGGCTCTGTGTTGAGAGTCAAGCAGTGGTCTGAGGTGCTGGCACACCCAGCCTGGTTTTTATTACAAGTGAACACATACAGGCCACACCCAGGGGGAGGCATAAAATAACCAATAGTATCACGGGTGCAACCCACAGAACCCCTCCCCTTAGTGTGACACATAATCCCATTATACATACAGTTAAAACATACTTTTTACCCAACTTTCATAACTCTAAAACCATACATCACATTCACATAAAAATCCATATCCACAATCAATCCCTTCAGGGGAACAACATATTAAAAATTGGCATGAATCAGACCAGGGGTTCAAAAGTTAGTAAAGTATCTTTTAAAACCCCTGGCAGCATGGCAAAAAAACATCCCCACAATGCATCCTGGTTTCATCCCTTCTGCCCTGGAGATAATTGGAGAAGTAATCCAATTATCCAGGACTAGAGGCAGACTCCATTAACCACATGGTTGCGAAACAACATAAAACACTTTAAAATACATAAAGTCACATTTTACACATAACACACAGACATTTCACATATCCCCAGATAGCTCAGGTCTGAGTGCACATTATTAGGTGAATGGCACTCAGACCAACCGAATACAGTTTAATCGCCATAGAGCCAAAGTCTTTAATCACACGAATAGGCTCCATGGCATAGCTATCTGGGTTACCACAGCTCACACAGGGCAAGTACCAAATGACCCCACTGTATTTAAAGGGCCAGAATGAGTGACATACACTCTGGTATGGCTGAATACTGTTTTTAAAGGGCCCAATCTCCCAGGGCCATAGTCCAAAGGCAGCAGGCGGGCAGCCAGGCTTCTCCAATGCAATGTGGCGAGATTGCTCTCGTCACATCTCTCCCCTTTTCCAAACAGACTAACAGGGTATCTGACCTCCTGCCGGTCAGTGCCCTTGTTAGTCCAGCAGCCCACCCACAAAACAGAAACAGCAGTACAGCCCACCCACAATAACTGGTTACTACACCTGGGTAGAGGAGAAATTTGTCCATGTCCAGGTGCCTCACCATGGCTGTGTGGGGGACTGGTAGTCTGCCTTGGTGGGTTGCTGAGTGGGCAGAGACCAGCTGTACTCTGCCCTGATGCCAGCACTACCACTGGAGTAGTCTGGTTGAAGCCTGGTTGCTGGAGACCGACTGTCTCCCCTTTAGCTGCACTGCTGTGCTGCTGGAGACCGACTGTCTCCCCTTTAGTTACACAGCTCTGCTGCTGGAGACCGACTGTCTCCCCTTTGGCTAAACAGCCCTGTCGTGGGGGGGGGGCAGGACCGACCATCCCTACCCCCTGTGTGGTAAGTGCAGAGACCACGGTCCCATCTGCACCGGTGGGGGGCTTACAGTCTCCCCCTGGTACCTTAAGCTGCCGCTGGGGAGAGGGGGTAACAGGCTCCTCTTCCAATAGAACACTCTGCCGCTGGGGAAAGGAGACTGGGCTCTCTATTCCCTGCACATTACGGATCCGCCGGTGGGGAGAGGTGGTAGCAAGCTCCTCTCCCATACATACTTCCCGCCTTTGTGGAGGGAGACCGACTGTCTCTCCTCCCAATACAGTGTCCTGCTGCTGGGGAAAGGAGACTGGGCTCTCTATTCCCTGCTGGACACTCTGCCGCTGGGGAAAGGAGACTGGGCTCTCTATTCCCTGCACATCAATGATCCGCTGCTGGGGAGAGGTGGTAGCAAGCTCCTCTCCCATACATACTTTCCGCCTTTGTGGAGGGAGACCGACTGTCTCTCCTCCCAATACAGTGTCCTGCTGCTGGGGAAAGGAGACTGGGCTCTCTATTCCCTGCTCATCAATGATCCGCCGCTGGGGAGAGGTGGTAGCAAGCTCCTCTCCGATACATACTTCCATCCTCTGTGGAGGGAGACCGACTGTCTCTTCTCCCAATACAGTGTCCTGCTGCTGGGGAAAGGAGACTGGGCTCTCTATTCCCTGCTGTATACTCTGCCGCTGGGGAAAGGAGACTGGGCTCTCTATTCCCAAAAAATCACGCTGCTGCTGGGGGGTAGGACCAACTACCTCTGCCCCCTGTAACTCAGCCTGCCGCTGGGGAGGGAGGACGCTGCTCTCCTCTCCCTGCACTTCACACTGCTTCCCGGCATATCACTCTGCTGTTGGGGGGTAGGACCAACTACCTCTGCCCCCTGTAACTCAGCCTGCCGCTGGGGAATGGAGACTGGGCTCCCAATTCCCTGCAGGACCGGTGGAGAGACCTCGGTCCCATCTCTACCGGCCACCTGGGGTTCTTCCCAGTAAATCTCCACAATATCTTCCCAGCGGAATGGGTCTGGATCTGGGTCTGTCACTTTACTGTCCTGCTGAGCCTTCCCAATGGAGTGGAAGAGATCTCGGTAGTCCTGCTCCAGTTCCCACTCCATGGTTGCTAGGTGAACCAGGTCTTGCCCTACCTCATGGGGGTCATCCCAGTCATGCCTAGCCTCCCTTGTGTAGAAAATATCCTGAAGTCTGGTCTGCGCAGGGCTCCCGAAGTCCGTCTCTGCAAAGGACTCCCATAACAAGCCAGGACCATCAAACTCCTCTCCCTCTGGCTTGTCATGCTCGGCTGTCCAGGGTATATACTGTGCCATATACCACCAGAGTGCCTGGTAGGCATCTTCCAGCCAAATCTCCTGCCATACTCGGAGCTCCAATTCCTTCACCCATTCCTCCAGGGGCTGCTCTCCCAGGAAGGGCATCCGCAGGGCCACTTGCTTCTGCAACCGCTGCTCTTCACTGGGGAGACTCTCACCCCGCTGGTATTGTACATCCAGGGCCTGGTACCAGATGCTTTTCCTTAATGCATCCCGGCGATCCAGGTCCTCCTCCTCGTATAACACTGCTGGTTCCATTCTGTTGCTTTTAGAGTCGCTGTACTGGGACATGCGTTGCCCCCACTTGTAAATCCAAAGAAATGGTGTTTCCTGTAGCTTTCCTTCTGGCTGTAGGAACGATCCCGCCGCTTGCCACCAATTGTAACGGACCGTTTCATCAGACAAGGGGTTAAAATCCATTTAGGCGATATGCCCCTTTCTGAGAGACAGGCACAGCTACTGCAGAACACCAAAACTCCCGAACTGGATACAAAATAGCACTCCAAACTGGAACCTCACGAATAGCTGCTAGCAGACGAACAAGAAAAGCATACATCAGCTTACACTCCTGGCAATCAGTCTCCAACAGCATACAGTGAATCCCCCCAAGAACGAGACAAGGCTCTGTGTTGAGGGTCAAGCAGTGGTCTGAGGTGCTGGCACACCCAGCCTGGTTTTTATTACAAGTGAACACATACAGGCCACACCCAGGGGGAGGCATAAAATAACCAATAGTATCACGGGTGCAACCCACACATCCCCTCCCCTTAGTGTGACACATAATCCCATTATACATACAGTTAAAACATACTTTTTACCCAACTTTCATAACTCTAAAACCATACATCACATTCACATAAAAATCCATATCCACAACCAATCCATTCAGGGGAACAACATATTAAAAATTGGCATGAATCAGACCAGGTTAGTAAAGTATCTTTTAAAACCCCTGGCAGCATGGCAAAAAAACATCCCCACAATGCATCCTGGTTTCATCCCTTCTGCCCTGGAGATAATTGGAGAAGTAATCCAATTATCCAGGACTAGAGGCAGACTCCATTAACCACATGGTTGCAAAACAACATAAAACACTTTAAAATACATAAAGTCACATTTTACACATAACACACAGACATTTCACATATCCCCAGATAGCTCAGGTCTGAGTGCACATTATTAGGTGAATGGCACTCAGACCAACCGAATACAGTTTATTCGCCATAGAGCCAAAGTCTTTAATCACACGAATAGGCTCCAACGCATAGCTATCTGGGTTACCACAGCTCACACAGGGCAAGTACCAAATGACCCCACTGTATTTAAAGGGCCAGAATGAGTGACATACACTCTGGTATGGCCGAATACTGTTTTTAAAGGGCCCAATCTCCCAGAGCCATAGTCCAAAGGCAGCAGGCGGGCAGCCAGGCTTCTCCAATGCAATGTGGCGAGATTGCTCTCGTCACAGGCATAAATCACAATGGGGGGAGTGGTGTACTATTAAATCACTGATAGGAGTGGTGTACTATTCTTATCAGTTTAATACCTGTTGCGTCTCCTATCAGTGGACGTGTATATGGCAGCAATTTTAGGAACCGCACACCTGGGACCCGAGCAAGGTCACCTCGTTCAACAGGCTACAACATTTGTCCCTGGAAACCTATCCTGGACATCATGTACAACTTATATGGATATGGCAGCGATTTTTGTAACAGGGAGATGGAAGAAGATGCTTGGTCGGTCATCCTACTTCACATTTGGGTCACTGCGCGTGCAATCTAATGTGCCACCAGATAGGAGTGGTGTGTTTAGTATTATTCTCATCAGTTTAATAATACCTGGGAGGCATGGCATAAGGATTTGAGTACAGTCTTCTCAGAAGAACAATGGAACCAAGCCTTCATAGCCCATAAAGCTAGATCCAGATGCGCATCCCACCTAGAGCTAATGCCCAAAATACAATATAGGTGGTACTTGGTACCGACTAGACTAGCGACCATATATCCCAACACCTCGAGACTTTGCTGGAGATGTTTAATAGAGTAGGGCACAATGCTCCACATCTGGTGGGCCTGCTCGGCCATCAGAGGATACTGGAAGGCAGTTGAGGGGGTGATACAAGGGGCACTGGTCACGAGAACCAACCTGAGACCATAAAATGCCCTACCCTTCATCTCGATTAACCCATTCCCAAAAGCACATGCCGACCTAACATATCATATTTTGATTGCTGCCAACTTATTAATAGCCAGAGGGTGGAAAAAACAACAGCCACCGGAGAGATCTAGCCTTCTCCAACAGATCTCCCTAAACCTAGCATATGAAACAAAAACCTGCCAGCGGCTACACCCCCCACACCACATAGTGGAAGCCAGGAACATATGGGAGGCGTATCTGAGGAAGGAGGAGGAGGGGGTCGTGTTAGAACAAAGCATATCACATATATATATATATATATATATATATATATATATATATATATATATATATATATATATATATATACACGAAGGATGAATAGTACCACTCCTAAGACCTAACTGCTCTGACGCAGAGAGACAACGACTCCAAACACCATGGTACAACAGCCAACATTGAGGTATACCAAGCTGAGGTTAAACAATCTACAGGGCATAATGGAACAAACACCCACATTGTACATAGTTAATTAGTTAGATAAGGGAATAGACCCGGTGACCGCACACAGCGTGCTAACTAAGAAGGAGACAAAGGGAGATGAGGGGCTTCCGACGTCTATTTCCCCCATTCTTCTTCCCCTACCGTAGCCTGTCCCCGGGTTTCCCCCTTCCCATACCCCGGACAAAACCCAGGTTTAGGAGAGAAAGACAACCATGACATGGTACTAGACCAAAGGCACAAGGGCAGCGGAAAAACTCCCACGAGAATGAATAACCAGTTTGCTCTTGAATGTATAAGATGTGAATAAGATCGATGTACCTTAACCGCTTACCCTCCCTTTTTTCCTTTCTGTATCCCGAGCAAGTTCTCTGATAAAATAAAAATTGTCAGATTCAAGTTCTTGTGCCCCACAGTTCAAATTAACATTCAAATGACAATTCATGACAGATCACACAAGTGAATAGCCCTGCCAACGTCGTCTCAGAATTTATTTGTTATCTAAGAAGAAATAGAAATGCAAGAGCAGAATAGAGACTGTTCCCCGTCCTCAGAGACCATGATACACACTGACACAGAGCAGAATAGGGACTGTTCCCCCTACATAGGGTCACTTTTTTTTTTTTTTGGCTTGGTTTTTGAATCCACAGTGCAGCACCAGAGGGCCTAAAAATTAGGCTGAAAAATGTGGTATTGTTGCAGCCGCAGACAGAAAAATTGATGTTTGTTTCACAGGCAGAAAGTGCCCTAAAACATGACAAGTCACGCAAGTCAACCGGCATTCAGAGCTAAAATACAGCAGTGTGTGGACCATTTTTAGCCCAAGGCAGCTCATCTCATCAGGCCTTTTTTAATCGAATGTATCGCCCAGTGTCAGTCCCTTCGGGATCCATCCCTCATTCATCTTAATAAAGGTGAGGTAATTGTCACAGTTCTCACCGCGACAGCCAGACGAGGTCACCCCAGAAGTGCCCAAGGAGGGACTTGAACCTGGGTACTCTGCAATCCTGGACCTGTTCTCTTGCCTCTGAGCCACTATACAGCTCTAGAAATTGCCTGAAGTATAATCTTGCCTTGTATCCAGCACTGGGGGCTGGACGTTATTCTGTGGCTGCTCCAACATTCTCAGCACACCTGTGGCTAATCACCAATCAGCCAGGTATAAGACACTGCCTCTCCCTGAGGGCAGTGTCAGTTCATTGACTCTGGTTCAAGTATTGCTGTTTCGTGTTCCAGTGTGCTCCTGACCTTGGATTGTTATTTTGTTGTACCCTGACTTCTGGCATCCTCTGACCTCGGCTCTCTACTCGCTTATCCTGATTTCTGGCACCCACTGACCTCTGGCTTACCCACGACTATTCTCCTGGTTTATCCGTTTCTGTACTGCGACTTGGAGCATTAACCTGCACAGCCCCCGTGCACAGACTCACAGGCCAGGTGAGTTCTTACCTGACCACCTTGGTCTGTGTTTAATTGCAAGGGTGAGCATATATCTGCGCTACAGACTCCCAACCAAGGTAAGCCGTTACAGTAATCTAGACTTTTTTGACCTAGGCGACTTCTCTTCTCAGTGACAATACCTCCTGCTGCACTGAAGGTCCTTTCTGACAGGACACTTGAAGCGGGCAGGCCAGAAGTTCTATCACAAATTGGGATAGCTCAGGCCACAGGTCAAGCCTGCACACCCAGTAGTGAAGGGGTTCATCGCTCCTCAGAGTGTCGATATCTGCAGTTAAGGCGAGGTAGTCTGCTACCTGTCGGTCGAGTCGCTCTCTGAGGGTGGATCCCGAAGGGCTGTGGCGATGCGTAGGACTTAAAAAGGTCCGCATGTCCTCCATCAACAACACGTCTTTAAAGCGTCCTGTCCTTGCCGGCGTGGTCGTGGGAGGAGGAGGATTACTTCCACCTCTCCCCCTGTTAGATTCCCGTTGTGCTGTGACATCACCCTTATACGCTGTGTAAAGCATACTTTTTAATTTATTTTGCAAATGCTGCATCCTTTCCGACTTGTTATAATTCGGTAACATTTCAGCCACTTTCTGCTTATACCCGGGGTCTAGTAGCGTGGACACCCAGTACAGGTCGTTCTCCTTCAGCCTTTTTATATGAGGGTCCCTCAACAGGCACGACAGCATGAAATACCCCATTTGCACAAGGTTGGATGCCGAGCTACTCATTTCCCGTTCCTCCTCCTCACTGATGTCAATGAAGGTATGTTCTTCCCCCAGCCACGTACAACACCACGGGTACCAGATAGGTGTCAACGAGCACCCTGGGATGCCTGTTGTGGTTGGTCTTCCTCCTCCTCCTCCTCAAAGCCAAATTCCTTCTCTGACTCCTCTTCCTCACAATCCTCTTCCAGCGTTGCTGCAGGTCCAGCAAGCGATGCTGATAAGGCTGTTTCTGGTGGTGATGGTGACCACAACTCTTCCTCTTCCTCTTCACGCTCATCTATGGCCTGATCCAGCACTCTTCGCAGGGCACGCTCCAGGAAGAAAACAAATGGTATGATGTCGCTGATGGTGCCTTTGGTGCGACTGACTAGGTTTGTCACCTCCTCAAAAGGACGCATGAGCCTACAGGCATTGCGCATGAGCGTCCAGTAAGGTGGCATAAAAAATCCCAGCTCCCCAGAGGCTGTCCTAGCACCCCGGTCATACAAATATTTATTAACAGCTTTTTCTTGTTGCAGCAGGCGGTCGAACATTAGGAGTGTTGAATTCCAACGTGTCGGGCTATCGCAAATCAAGCGCCTCACTGGAATGTTGTTTCGCTGCTGGATATCGGCAAAGTGAGCCATGGCTGTGTAGGAACGCCTGAAATGGCCACACACCTTCTTGGCCTGCTTCAGGACGTCCTGTAAGCCTGTGTACTTATGCACAAAGCGTTGTACGATCAGATTACACACATGTGCCATGCACGGCACATGTGTCAACTTGCCCAACTTCAATGCCGCTAACAAATTTTTTCCATTGTCACAAACCACTTTGCCGATATCCAGTTGCTGCGGAGTAAGACACTTTTCCACCTGTGCGTTCAGGGCGGACAGGCGTGCTTGTCCGGTGTGACTCTCTGCTTTCAAGCAAGTCAAACCCAAGACGGCGTGACACTGCCGTATCAGGGATGTGGGATAGTACCTGGGGAGCTGGGGGGGGGGGGGGGAGGGGTGCCGTTGATGTGGAGCAAGACGCAGCAGCAGAAAAGGACTCAGCCGAGGAGGTTATAGAAGAGGATGGAGTAGGAGGAGTAGAGGAGGTGGCAGCAGGACTGCCTGCAAGTTGTGGCGGTGTCACCAACTCCTCTGCAGAGCCATGCATTCCATGCTTGTCAGCAGGTTTACCCAATGCGCAGTGTAGGTGATATACCTGCCCTGACCATGCTTTGCAGACCAGGTATCAGTGGTCAGATGGACCCTTGCCCCAACACTGTGTGCCAGACATGCCATTACTTCCTTTTGCACAATTGAGTACAGGTTGGGGATTGCCTTTTGTGAAAAGAAATTTCGGCCGGGTACCTTCCACTGCGGTGTCCCAATAGCTACAAATTTTTTGAACGCCTCAGACTCAACCAGATTGTATGGTAAAAGCTGGCGGGCTAAGAGTTTGGACAAGCCAGCTGTCAGACGCTGGGCAAGGGGGGGGACTTTCTGACATTGGCTTCTTACGCTCAAACATGTCCTTGACAGACACATGACTGTGGGCAGATGAGCGGGAAGTGCTCAAGGCGGGAGACGGAGTGGCGGATGGTTGAGAGGGGGCAAGGAGGAGGACAGCAGTGGTTGACGTGACTGAAGATGCTGGACCAGGAGGAGGATGGCGGCTTAGAGTAGGCATGCTGCTTGTACTCATGTGTTGATCCCATAGGCGTTTGGGATGTGAGATCATGTGCCTACGCAAAGCAGTTGTACCTAGGTGGGTGTTGGACTTCCCACGACTCAGTTTCCTTTGGCACAGGTTGCAAATGGCATCGCTGTTGTCAGAGGCAGACACACAAAAAAAAATCCACACTGCTGAGCTCTGCAATGACGGCATTCTGGTGGTGGACACAGCATGCGTTGATTGGCATGCTGTCGGGCTGACCCCGGGTGCCGATGCATGCTGTCTGACTGTGCCACTAGCTCCTTGCGACGACCTCCCCCTGCTTCCAACTCGTCTCCTCCTCCTCTCTGTCTCCCCATCTTAACTTTCGCCCTGTTCTTCTTCTTGCCGAGCGGGCACCCACGTGACATCCATGGACGCATCGTCATCATCAACCTCTTCACTTGTATCTGACAACTCGGCAAAGGAAGCAGCAGCGGGTACAACATCATCATCACACCGTACGTCCATTTGTGTAATGCTGCCTGCCTGAGACATATCCCTGTTATCTACATCCTCTGGCAATAATGGTTGCGCATCACTCATTTCTTCAGACGGATGTGTGAATAACTCCTCTGACATACCAAGTAAAGCGGCTGTGGTGCTTGTTTTGGTGGTGGTGGCAGGCGGGTGAGTGGTATCTTGAGAGGTGCCTGAAGCTAAGCTGGAGGAGGATGGTGCGTCAAGGTTCCGAGCGGAGGCTGTACAAGATTGGGTGTCCTGTGTTAGCCAGTCATCTATGTCCTCAGAACATTTCAAGTTCAGGGTACGTGGCCTCTGAAAACTGGGCATTATTCTAGGGCCAAAGGGAATCACAGCACCACGACCACGATGGCCCTTGCGGGTGTCCTGCCTTTGCCTGTCTTTTTTTTTTTTGCTATTAGTGGTACTATGCGTGCAAGCTACTGTGAGACCAGATATGAGTGGCAATGGCAGAGGTCTGCAGAGTACACGCTGTAGGCCTGACACACCCGCTTGAAGACAACTAACTGCTATTCAATCTATAACAGTGAAGAAAGTTTTTTGGTTTTAAATGCACAAAATTGTGACACCAGATATGAGTGGCAATGTGCACTGGCAGGGTTCGGCAGGGCACACGCTGAAGGAAGGCCTGACACACCCGCTTTAAGGACACTGACTGCTATTAGCTTACACTGGAAAACTGTTTTTCTTTGTAAAAGCACGCTACAGAGACACCAGATATGAGTGGTGGCACTGGGCAAATGGGCACAGTATCCACTGAGCCTGACACAGAAGCTGGCAGGCAACTGACTGCTCTTCAATCTATTACAGTGAAAAACTTTTTTTGGTTTTAAATGCAAGCTTAAGCTGTTGTGACACCAGCAGTGAGTGAGTGGTGGCACTGGGCAAATGGGCACAGTATGCACTGTGAGCCTGACACAGAAGCTGGCAGGCAGGCAACTGCAATTACATTACACACAAAAAAAAAAAAGCAGACTGATGTTCTAACCCTAAAAAGGGCTTTTTGAGGTGCTGTTCTTACAGCAGAGATCAGATGAGTCATTCAGGACTGTAGTGGACACTGAATACCCTAGCCTAGCTATCAATTTCCCTATCTAATCAGCAGCAGCTACACTTTCCCTCCTTTCACTAAGCATGCAGCTTCAGAATGAATCGAAAATGGATGCTGGGAGGGAGGTTGGAGGGTGTGGAAGGGAGGGAGTGCTGCTGATTGGCTGGAATGTGTATGCTGACTGAGAGGCACAGGGTCAAAGTTTGCTCAATGATGACGAATAGGGGGCGGATCGGACCGCCCATGTGTTCGCCCGTGGTGGCGAACGCGAACACGCTATGTTCGCCGGGAACTATTCGCCAGCGAACAGTTCGGTACATCACTAATACTCAGTATTATTATACATAGCGACATGTTTATTATCAGCGTATAGATACTCAGTATTATTATTGTAACGGAACCGCTGGCACCCCGACCGGGTACCCTCCATTGACGGATGCTCCTAGTGCTTTCCGAGGACTCCAAGCACTGCAGCAGACACCACAACCATCGAATCTGAGAAGCATAGGAATCCTCTCTAGCATATGAATGCTGTATACAGCCGAATAGGAAAAACCATGCGAATAGGTTTACACTCCTAGCAGTCAAACTGGAACAGCATACAATAAATCCTCCCCCAATAATGAGATGACACTTCACTTTGAGGGTTAAAACAGGAACTCCCTGTACTGGCACATACAGCCTCTTTTATTCACAATCCACAAAACATAGTACTGCCCACAGGGTTTTGCAGAAAAACCAATAAACACATTACAACACATACAATGCAAGTACAGCAGCCAATCAGACACAATGGGACAATAGAAACACACCCAGCATATTCCTCCCTTCTGCTTAGGAGATAATTGAGTCAATTACTGTATCTACTCAATTATCTCCAAGCTGAAAAGTTACACTTTTTATACATTTTTATAACTTTGTGAGTTAACATCGTACATACATAAAACTTATATTATTTTAACCAGTATAACTTAGGGACAAACATATCCAAAATTCACTTGAATAGGTTCAGGGGTTTAACTGTTAGGTCGAAGGCCTTTGTTTTCACTTGGAAGCATGGCTTTTTCTGTCCAAACCAGTTCCCACTGGTGTGGCAGTGTCCCTGGGACAACACCCTGCTGGAGAACAATGGATCCGGGGGAGGGGAAGAGGAAGTGTCCATAAAGCTTCAGTATGTCCATACACTGTTTTTAAAAGGCCAGCACAGTACAATAAAAGTCCATTCACTGGGCTTAAAGGGCCAGTAGTCGCACAATAAAATACAATATGCCCAAATGTTGCACCTGAAGGGCCAAATCTCCCAGGGACCATAGTCAACAGGTAAGAGGCTGGCAATCAGGCTCCTCCAAAAGCCAGGGGTAAAGGGCAGCTTGTCACCAATAAACCCAGTGACAAAAGGCATTTCGTCACAATTATACAGAGCGACATGTTAATTATTAGCGTATAGATATTCTGTAGCATTATACAAAGCGACATTTATTATCACTGTATAGATACTCAGTATTATTATACAGAGCGACATGTTTATTATCAGTGTATAGATACTCAGTATTATTATACAGAGCGACATGTTTATTATCAGCGTATAGATACTCAGTATTATCATACAGAGCGACATGTTTATAATCAGTGTATAGATACTCAGTATTATTATTATACAGAGTGACATGTTTATTATCAGTGTATATATACTCGGTATTATTATACAGTGTATAGTGTAGCGGAGTGCAATATTAGAATCTACAATCTCCGCTGGTATAACCGGTAAATCCACAGTCAGCGCTGAAAAGTAAGGCAATATCCCAATCCTCCCAATAACCGGACGAAACACAGTTTGGGAGTCAACTAACTGGCTTTATTCACAAGCTTGCATATTTATACAGTTCCCCATGCAAGGGGTTTCCTTACAGAGGTTTCAGGGGATTTATCCCATCATGCAATATAATTCTCCCAACAGGCCTTGCTGCACGAGAAGGATACTCCCACTAAAATGGACGATTAAGTGGATTATCCCCTCGTGCAGCAAAACTGACAATTTACTTTAAAATACCTTTTCTGAGTTTTATTCGGTATACAGACTTAACCGAACGTTCGGTAGATAGCTAGGGTCTGAGCGCATCTTTTGAGAGAATACTGCTCAACTCCCAGCTGAACTGACCGAACGCCGCAACAAATACAGTTATACATTGAAGTTCCCCTCAATCCGTCGATTATACTTAGGGGAATGATCCTACCGAACACCGGGCTCCCGAACGGTCTGGAAGTCCAGCGGTGTTCGTGTCGTCGAGTAGCCGTTTTCAGTTGCAGGTGCTCGAAGACCAAACATCGCTGAAGAATAGCGAATCCAAGATGGCCGACCGCCGCATGGTCGGTAGCCGAACGACGGCCACCTAGGAGAGCCTCTAATTACCGATTGCAACATTGTTGCAATCGGTTAACAAGCGCCACACGCCTCTAAGTGTGTGGTCTATCAGGGGAGCCCGCATTCGTTCCACGAACAGCCCGGATAGCCGCTGTTCGTCGAACGAAGTACTCGCATGCTGGTAGCTTACGGCTGCCAGCATGCAAATTACCATAGTCCCAGATACACAGTAAAGTTACACATACCACACAGAACACATAGCAAAATACACACAGCACATAGTACAGACAACCTTTCTACATTACAGTCCAGAAGTGGCTATGTTTGCCACATATAGATACTCAGTATTATTATACAGGGCAACATGTTTATTATCAGCGTATAGATATTCAGTATTATACAGCGCGACATGTTTATTATCAGCGTATAGATACTCAGTATTATTATACAGAGCAACATGTTTATTATCACTGTATAGATACTCAGTATTATTATACAGAGCAACATGTTTATGATCACTGTATAGATACTCAGTATTATTATACAGAGCAACATGTTTATTATCAGGGTATCGATACTCAATATTATTATACAGACTAGTGACTACATTATTATGTGGATACTGTGTTTTATAACAGCAGTCCCCTCTAGGGGAGCTTTGCATAATGCACAGTTTGTCCTTAACCAGCTCCTGTAGTAAGTGTGCAAGGCATGCTGGGATGGATACACCCCCTAGATTTGCTCTCTCTTCCCAGTGTGTGTATGGAGTTCGGCCATGTTGGGTGTATGTTACAGCCAGAATGTGTATATCACGAAGGGGATCGAACATAATATGTGACTTGTGATCAATAAATCCTGGCTGATTAATAGACGGTATGTTATTGTAAGTCAGCTATCATCAAACATAACAGGTACTCGGTATCATTATACAGAGCGACATGTTTATTATCAGTGTATAGATACTCAGTATTATTATACAGAGCAACATGTTTATTATCAGCGTATAGATACTCCGTATTATAAAGAGCTACATATTTATTATCAGCGTATAGATACTCAATATTATACAGAGCGACATGTTTATTATCAGTGTATAGATACTCAGTATTATTATACAGAGCGACATGTTTATTATCAGTGTATAGATACTCAGTATTATTATACAGAGCGACATGTTTATTATCAGAGTATAGATACTCAGTATTATTATACAGAGCGACATGTTTATTATCAGTGTATAGATACTCAGTATTATTATACAGAGCGACATGTTTATTATCAGCGTATATATACTCAGTATTATTATACAGAGTGAAATGTTTATTATCAGCGTATAGATACTCAGTATTATTATACAGAGCGACATGTTTATTATCAGCGTATAGATACTCAGTATTATTATACAGAGCGACATGTTTATTATCAGCGTATAGATACTCACCATTATTAAAAAGAGCGACATGTTTATTATCAGCGTATAGATACTCAGTATTATTTTACAGAGCGACATGTTTATTATCAGTGTATAGATACTCAGTGTAATTATACAGAGCGACATGTTTATTATCAGCGTATAGATACTCAGTATTATTATACAGAATGAAATGTTTATTATCAGCGTATAGATACTCAGTATTATTATACAGAGTGAAATGTTTATTATCAGCGTATAGATACTCAGTATTATTATACAGAGCGACATGTTTATTATCAGCGTATAGATACTCCGTATTATACAGAGTGACATGTTTATTATCAGTGTATAGATACTCCGTATTATTATACAGAGCGACATGTTTATTATCAGAGTATAGATACTCAGTATTATTATACAGAGCGACATGTTTATTATCAGAGTATAGATACTCAGTATTATTATACAGAGCGACATGTTTA
Source organism: Pelobates fuscus (assembly GCF_036172605.1). Classification (NCBI taxonomy): domain Eukaryota; kingdom Metazoa; phylum Chordata; class Amphibia; order Anura; family Pelobatidae; genus Pelobates; species Pelobates fuscus. The sequence continues at coordinate 197,516,551 of NC_086323.1, forward strand.
TTATCAGCGTATATATACTCAGTATTATTATACAGAGTGAAATGTTTATTATCAGCGTATAGATACTCAGTATTATTATACAGAGCGACATGTTTATTATTAGCATATAGATACTCCGCATTATTATACAGAGCGACATGTTTATTATCAGCGTATAGATACTCAGTATTATTATACAGAGCGACATGTTTATTATCAGCGTATAGATACTCACCATTATTATAAAGAGCGACATGTTTATTATCAGCGTATAGATACTCAGTATTATACAGAGCGACATGTTTATTATCAGTGTATAGATACTCAGTATGATTATACAGAGCGACATGTTTATTATTAGCGTATAGATACTCAGTAATATTATACAGAGCGACATGTTTACTATCAGTGTATAGATGCTCAGTATTATTATTAGGGATCGACCGATTATCGGTTTTACCGATATTATCGGCCGATATTCTGTATTTTCAGCAATATCGGTATCGGCCAATAGAGATACCGATATTGCTGATAATACCTCCTAGGACCGCTGGGCCCATTACAAGCCCGGTGGTCCTGGGGGGGGGGGGGTGGCAGCAATCTGTTACTTACCTCCCAGTAGCTCCCTTCTGCTCCCTGTGTAAATCTCACGAGACACGTGGCCGCAGAGCATTGCCACGGGTTACCATGGCAATGCTCCGCGCGGCATGCAGGCCTCGAGATTCACACTGGGGAGCTGGAGGAGCTGCTGGGAGGTAAGTAACAGCTAGCTGCCGCCCTCCCCACTGCTCAGCCCATACCACTGGACTCCAGGAATTGCTATAGCCCCCCTCCCTGGCCAAGCAACAAGCAGACAGGGGGGACTAAAAAAATTAAATAATAAAACATAAAAATATTAAAAATAAAATTAAAATAAAAAGTGCCCCCTCCCATTTTACACAAATTACCTCCCTACACACAAGTACTCTGCTCCTTCTTTCTCCAATGCTACAAGAACTCTGTTCCTTCTTTCTCCAATGCTACAAGAACTCTGCTCCTTCTTTCTCCAGTGCTACAAGTACTCTGCTCCTTCTTTCTCCAGTGCTACAAGAACTCTGCTCCTTCTTTCTCCAATGCTACAAGTACTCTGCTCCTTCTTTCTCCAATGCTACAAGAACTCTGCTCCTTCTTTCTCCAATGCTGCAAGTACTCTGCTCCTTCTTTCTCCAATGCTACAAGTACTCTGCTCCTTCTTTCTCCAATGCTACAAGAACTCTGCTCCTTCTTTCTCCAATGCTACAAGTACTCTGCTCCTTCTTTCTCCAGTGCTACAAGTACTCTGCTCCTTCTTTCTCCAGTGCTACAAGAACTCTGCTCCTTCTTTCTCCAATGCTACAAGAACTCTGCTCCTTCTTTCTCCAATGCTGCAAGTACTCTGCTCCTTCTTTCTCCAATGCTGCAAGTACTCTGCTCCTTCTTTCTCCAATGCTACAAGTACTCTGCTCCTTCTTTCTCCAATGCTACAAGTACTCTGCTCCTTCTTTCTCCAATGCTACAAGTACTCTGCTCCTTCTTTCTCCAATGCTACAAGTACTCTGCTCCTTCTTTCTCCAGTGCTACAAGTACTCTGCTCCTTCTTTCTTCAATGCTACAAGTACTCTGATCCTTCTTTCTCCAATGCTACAAGTACTCTGATCCTTCTTTCTCCAATGCTACAAGAACTCTGCTCCTTCTTTCTCCAATGCTACAAGTACTCTGCTCCTTCTTTCTCCAATGCTACAAGTACTCTGCTCCTTCTTTCTCCAATGCTACAAGAACTCTGCTCCTTCTTTCTCCAATGCTACAAGAACTCTGCTCCTTCTTTCTCCAATGCTACAAGTACTCTGCTCCTTCTTTCTCCAATGCTACAAGTACTCTGCTCCTTCTTTCTCCAATGCTACAAGTACTCTGCTCCTTCTTTCTCCAATGCTACAAGAACTCTGCTCCTTCTTTCTCCAATGCTACAAGAACTCTGCTCCTTCTTTCTCCAATGCTACAAGAACTCTGCTCCTTCTTTCTCCAATGCTACAAGAACTCTGCTCCTTCTTTCTCCAATGCTACAAGTACTCTGCTCCTTCTTTCTCCAATGCTACAAGAACTCTGCTCCTTCTTTCTTCAATGCTACAAGAACTCTGCTCCTTCTTTCTCCAATGCTACAAGAACTCTGCTCCTTCTTTCTCCAATGCTACAAGAACTCTGCTCCTTCTTTCTCCAATGCTACAATAACTCTGCTCCTTCTTTCTCCTTTTTTTTTACAAGTACTCTCCTCCTTTATTTTATCCCTTTTTTTCTATTTTTTCCCCTTTTTTATTTTTTTGATCTTTTTCTTTTTATCTCCTTTTTTATGCTTTTCTTTTACCTTCCTAAGGGCAATGTACAAAAGTAAGGCTGATTTATAGTGGGTAGTGGGGCTGTATAGTGGGTAGTGGGGCTGTATAGTGGGTAGGGGGCTCTATAGGGGGTAGGGGTGGGGGGCAGTATAGTGGGTAGGGGGGCTGTAAAAAGTAAATACCTTTCAGTGTCCTCTTGTTCCGGTGGGCAGCTTCCCAGTAATGTGCGGGAGGTAGAGCTTCCATTTGGTGGCGGGGCATGCGGCTGAAATGATTTGAGACTGTGCAGGGAGACTGACAGGTCTCCCTGCAGCCGCTGGCAGCCATACCAGCCCCCAGCTGTATAGATACTCAGTATTATTATACAGAGCGACATGTTTATTATCAGTGTATAGATACTCAGTATTATTAAACAGAGCGACATGTTTATTATTAGTGTATAGATACTCAGTATGATTATACAGAGCGACATGTTTATTATTAGCGTATAGATACTCAGTAATATTATACAGAGCGACATGTTTACTATCAGTGTATAGATGCTCAGTATTATTATTAGGGATCGACCGATTATCGGTTTTACCGATATTATCGGCCGATATTCTGTATTTTCAGCAATATCGGTATCGGCCAATAGAGATACCGATATTGCTGATAATACCTCCTAGGACCGCTGGGCCCATTACAAGCCCGGTGGTCCTGGGGGGGGGGGGGGGTGGCAGCAATCTGTTACTTACCTCCCAGTAGCTCCCTTCTGCTCCCTGTGTAAATCTCACGAGACACGTGGCCGCAGAGCATTGCCACGGGTTACCATGGCAATGCTCCGCGCGGCATGCAGGCCTCGAGATTCACACTGGGGAGCTGGAGGAGCTGCTGGGAGGTAAGTAACAGCTAGCTGCCGCCCTCCCCACTGCTCAGCCCATACCACTGGACTCCAGGAATTGCTATAGCCCCCCTCCCTGGCCAAGCAACAAGCAGACAGGGGGGACTAAAAAAATTAAATAATAAAACATAAAAATATTAAAAATAAAATTAAAATAAAAAGTGCCCCCTCCCATTTTACACAAATTACCTCCCTACACACAAGTACTCTGCTCCTTCTTTCTCCAATGCTACAAGAACTCTGTTCCTTCTTTCTCCAATGCTACAAGAACTCTGCTCCTTCTTTCTCCAGTGCTACAAGTACTCTGCTCCTTCTTTCTCCAGTGCTACAAGAACTCTGCTCCTTCTTTCTCCAATGCTACAAGTACTCTGCTCCTTCTTTCTCCAATGCTACAAGAACTCTGCTCCTTCTTTCTCCAATGCTGCAAGTACTCTGCTCCTTCTTTCTCCAATGCTACAAGTACTCTGCTCCTTCTTTCTCCAATGCTACAAGAACTCTGCTCCTTCTTTCTCCAATGCTACAAGTACTCTGCTCCTTCTTTCTCCAGTGCTACAAGTACTCTGCTCCTTCTTTCTCCAGTGCTACAAGAACTCTGCTCCTTCTTTCTCCAATGCTACAAGAACTCTGCTCCTTCTTTCTCCAATGCTGCAAGTACTCTGCTCCTTCTTTCTCCAATGCTGCAAGTACTCTGCTCCTTCTTTCTCCAATGCTACAAGTACTCTGCTCCTTCTTTCTCCAATGCTACAAGTACTCTGCTCCTTCTTTCTCCAATGCTACAAGAACTCTGCTCCTTCTTTCTCCAATGCTACAAGTACTCTGCTCCTTCTTTCTCCAATGCTACAAGTACTCTGCTCCTTCTTTCTCCAATGCTACAAGAACTCTGCTCCTTCTTTCTCCAATGCTACAAGAACTCTGCTCCTTCTTTCTCCAATGCTACAAGTACTCTGCTCCTTCTTTCTCCAATGCTACAAGTACTCTGCTCCTTCTTTCTCCAATGCTACAAGTACTCTGCTCCTTCTTTCTCCAATGCTACAAGAACTCTGCTCCTTCTTTCTCCAATGCTACAAGAACTCTGCTCCTTCTTTCTCCAATGCTACAAGAACTCTGCTCCTTCTTTCTCCAATGCTACAAGAACTCTGCTCCTTCTTTCTCCAATGCTACAAGTACTCTGCTCCTTCTTTCTCCAATGCTACAAGAACTCTGCTCCTTCTTTCTTCAATGCTACAAGAACTCTGCTCCTTCTTTCTCCAATGCTACAAGAACTCTGCTCCTTCTTTCTCCAATGCTACAAGAACTCTGCTCCTTCTTTCTCCAATGCTACAAGAACTCTGCTCCTTCTTTCTCCTTTTTTTTTACAAGTACTCTCCTCCTTTATTTTATCCCTTTTTTTCTATTTTTTCCCCTTTTTTATTTTTTTGATCTTTTTCTTTTTATCTCCTTTTTTATGCTTTTCTTTTACCTTCCTAAGGGCAATGTACAAAAGTAAGGCTGATTTATAGTGGGTAGTGGGGCTGTATAGTGGGTAGTGGGGCTGTATAGTGGGTAGGGGGCTCTATAGGGGGTAGGGGTGGGGGGCAGTATAGTGGGTAGGGGGGCTGTAAAAAGTAAATACCTTTCAGTGTCCTCTTGTTCCGGTGGGCAGCTTCCCAGTAATGTGCGGGAGGTAGAGCTTCCATTTGGTGGCGGGGCATGCGGCTGAAATGATTTGAGACTGTGCAGGGAGACTGACAGGTCTCCCTGCAGCCGCTGGCAGCCATACCAGCCCCCAGCTGTATAGATACTCAGTATTATTATACAGAGCGACATGTTTATTATCAGTGTATAGATACTCAGTATTATTAAACAGAGCGACATGTTTATTATTAGTGTATAGATACTCAGTATTATTATACTGAGCGACATGTTTATTATCAGCGTATAGATACTCAGTATTATTATACAGAGCGACATGTTTATTATCAGTTTATAGATACTCGGTATTATTATACAGAGCGACATGTTTATTATCAGCGTATAGATACTCAGTATTATTATACAGAGCGACATGTTTATTATTAGTGTATAGATACTCAGTATTATTATACTGAGCGACATGCTTATTCTCAGCATGTAGATTCTCAGTACTATTATACAGAGCGACATGTTTATTATCATTGTGACAGATCCCTCTGTCTTGGAACTGTAGTGCTATCCCGGTTGATTCGTGTGGATTCGTGTAATTGCCTGTCCGTACTTCCCCGTTAGTTTATTTGTTAATCTACCGAACAAACTGCCGAACGGCCAGCCACCCGGAAGTGGAGTGTGCTGCTGGTTAACCTATTGGCCTCAATTAGAACGTTGTGGTTAACCGCAGACACCTCTTAATTGAAACCGTATGCTGGGCGGTCGTCGTTCGTATGCCGACCACGAGGCGGCGGCCATCTTAGATGCACAAATACACAGCGGTGTTCGAAAAGAAAAAAAAAGAAAAATAGAGGTTCTGCCAATACTTCTAACATTAGTGGTCTACTAGCTTGTCTTCAGTAAGTCTTAACTTATTCTTGCTGTGATGTTATCTTACTATGGTGTTTCTACCAAATGCGTTCGCCATAGTTCCCATATCCTATCATAATGATCTCTCTTCCCCTGCGTGGCCCATGAACTTCTTCAAGTTCACTCAAAGCTTCCACTCTAAAAATCCATTGTTCTTTAGGCGGGATACTAGATTTAAGCCAATACAACGGGATCAGAGCATTTGCCTCATTCAATAAATAACACAACAATATCTGTTTGTTATTCTCCTTGAAGGAAGCTGGCCAACCCAACAAAATCTTGGATGGGGATAACTGATCAAGCATTGGACATTTTTTATAAATGACACTCAATACCTGTAACCAATAGCTCCCAATAATTTTGCACTCCCACCGTATGTGTTCCATATTCGCACCCCTCTCGCCACATCTCCAGCAGCCAAAAAAAGAAAGTTGGATACCCAAAAGGGAAACAACTGGGGGTGTGTCCCAGGGGCGACCTGAACAGGGGGTAACCCTCACATAAGTGTATAAATAGAAGAGCAGACTTGGTAAGTCAGAACAGGTAGGGCGCCCCCTAGTTGATAACTATACATATGTACAAAGAATATTAAAACATAGCTTTTAATAGTTACTGCAATAAAATAGTTAAACACGTGTTTCGGCGCTGCTAAACGCGCCTTCTTCTGAGGTTTAACAGGTGATGTGGGCATCGGGGGCTCCTTAAATAGCCCTCTGCACTTGGTTAAGACTGGGGGCGTATGTATTGCGTTCGCGTCGAAAACGGACGAAATCAGTCAAGGCCCGCCCCTAGTGACGATCCGGCATCTGATAGGTCAGTGCTGGTTGAATGAATGATGCCATTATTAACTCTCTAAGTGCCGAAATTACCGTGGTGTGTGAGTTAGATACAGTGTATCTGTATCTTTGGATCTACAAGTCTGGGATAATAATGTACGCAGGGGGGGAAAAATACAGTTGGGATATAACTTAAAGGGGCATATGTGGCCCACATAATAGAAAGCAGACCATAATGATTCCCTTGGTGGATTGCCCGGACTAAAGTCCAAAATTCAATAAGTTCATAGGTTAAAGCTGGAACTAGATAAAGTGTCAACCGATCTATGAAATATCCATATCCCATGATTGTACATGTTAAGTATGCACGGTTTTGGTACCTGAGAGAGGTGCAGGGAACAGCTACGGGGACATCTTGTGCCCCATCTTATGCTAACCTGCACCTGGGCTGGTGGGAGGAAAATGTGGTCTTCACCGACCTAAATACTGAATACACCAAGTATATTTTCATGTGGAAGAGGTATATAGATGACGTCCTGGTGGTCTGGACGGGCACAAGGGAACACTTCACGACGTTTGTGGAGAATCTGAACTGCAATGACCTTAATTTGAAGTTCACAATGGAAATAGGGGGCTCATCCCTCAACTTTCTCGATTGCGCGTTCAGTACTACCCCTCAACAGACCATTGAGACAACACTATACAGGAAACCCACCTCAATCAATACTATGTTGAGGTGGGAAAGTCACCACCCAACCACACTAAAGAGAGGCATACGTGTTGGACAATACCTCCGGTTGAGGAGGAACTGTTCAAGCATAGATGAATTCATCTCCCAGGCTAAATCCCTTAAAATCAGGTTTAAGGAGAGAGGATATCCTAATCGCTGCCTAAAGCAAGCATACCAGAGAGCGCTACACAGTGATAGAACAGAACTCCTCAAAGATAAACCAACTCCCAATGAACAATTACCTATTAGTTGCATTGTGAATTTCGATTCAGGGTGGGATCAGGCAAAGAAGATTCTGGGCAGATTCTGGCCTCTCATTTCTCAAGATCCCCACTTCAAAGGGGCTGTGACCCCTTATGTATCCCTTACAGCCCAGAGAGGCAGAAATCTCAAAGAAATGCTAGTGCCTAGTCACTTCTCTTCCACAAAACCTGGTCGCAACTGGCTTTCCGTACAAGGGACCTACAAATGTGGGAAATGTGTGGCATGCAGATACATCTGCAAGGATTCCAAACTTCTCACAGATTCACTTGATCAGATGGTCTGCAATGTTAAGCAGTTCTTTAACTGCAATACGAAAGGCCTTGTCTATCTTATAATCTGTGCATGTGGTCTCAGGTATGTGGGCAAAACGATTCGCCCCTTCAAAAGGCGGATCATGGAGCACATACACTCCGTGAGAAACCAGAGGGACACCCCAGTGGCGAGGCACATAAGAAACCAACACTCCGGTAACCCCGAAGGTACTAGATTTGCTGGGATTGAGAAAGTGTCTCCAGGTCGCAGAGGAGGGGATCTGGATCATACCCTCCTCAAAAGAGAGTGTTACTGGATCTATAAATTCAAAACTTTGGCCCCCAATGGGTTGAATGAGGGTTTTACATTCACCCCCTTTATTGAAAAATTTTGAAAAATTAATGGCACCAGGATAAATACTCATACAATTGTATTATATTTTTCATTCACACTGTATATATTTTTTTAATCATTTATTTTTCCTATTGGTTTAAATGCATCGGTGGCTCTCTTAACCCTGAATATATGCACTCATTCATTTATAACTATCTAATCATCCTCATCTGATTAAGTACCCTGATCTTAGGATTAGGTTTGGTGACTGGTAAAGGTTGCACTAAACCTATGGCCACTATCATCAGCAACTTGGCTACTGTCTATATCACATTAATAGTTTTATTTCTCTCTCAGGTACCAAAACCGTGCATACTTAACATGTACAATCATGGGATATGGATATTTCATAGATCGGTTGACACTTTATCTAGTTCCAGCTTTAACCTATGAACTTATTGAATTTTGGACTTTAGTCCGTGCAATCCACCAAGGGAATCATTATGGTCTGCTTTCTATTATGTGGGCCACATATGCCCCTTTAAGTTATATCCCGACTGTATTTTTTTCCCCCCTGGGTACATTATTATCCCAGACTTGTAGATCCAAAGATACAGATACACTGTATCTAACTCACACACCACGGTAATTTCAGCACTTAGAGAGTTAATAATGGCATCATTCATTCAACCAGCACTGACCTATCAGATGCCGGATCGTCACTGGGGGCAGGCCTTGACTGATTTCGGACGTTTTCGGCGCGAACGCAATACATACGCCCCCAGTCTTAACCAAGTGCAGAGGGCTATTTAAGGAGCCCCCGATGCCCACATCACATGTTAAACCTCAGAAGAAGGCGCGTTTAGCAGCGCCGAAACACGTGTTTAACTATTTTATTGCAGTAACTATTAAAAGCTATGTTTTAATATTCTTTGTACATATGTATAGTTATCAACTAGGGGGCGCCCTACCTGTTCTGACTTACCAAGTCTGCTCTTCCATCTCCAGCAGCCATCAGAAGCCAGTGCTCCATATTTTTTAAGCCGGTCCGGGTTATTATACCATCTGGTAACTCTTTAAAAAAATATAATTTTCCTAGAAGTGCTCACCTGTGCCTTCATCCCCAATTTGAACACAAAGGACCAATCATTGCTGTCCATTTGAATATTCAAACCTTGCGTCCATTTCAATTGGAATGAAGGGACCGTCTTCTCCATAGCACCTCTATGAATTAAACTGTATATACTGGACAAGTAACGCTTTTTCTCTATACCAGGGCCACAAAGTGACTCAAACTCTGTTCTATCTCTTGTCTGCCAATATGGTAGCACTATTTGGTTTATAAAGAACTTTAAGTACCTGATTCCCATTCTATCTATAAGCGCTGTCATATTGTCCCATAATGGGAACTCTCTTAATCTATTAGGTGTTTCATCTGTTATTAAACTTGTTACTAAAGGGTCTGCCTCTCCTGTTAACTTTTCCAATAGTTTATGACCCGACCCAAACTGGAAATCCAAATTAGATGCTATTGGGAAGAATACCGATAGTCCCGGGGATAGCCCCCATCTATCTTTAAGCCTTCTCCAAGTCTGTATGGTATGGTTTATAATTGAGTGTTTAGATGGTGATAATCATTTTAATTTACAATTCTGCCAAGACAGGGTCTCCAACTTCACCTTTATAAAATCCTGTTCTATCCTATACCATGGCTTCCCCTTGTCTATAGCCATCCATTCTCTAATTCAAACGCATAATACCGCAACATAGTATCTATAGATATGCGGAAGGCCCGAGCCACCTCTCTCAATAGGTAGTGTCAATGTATTATACGCAATACGTGGAGTTTTATGGTTCCATATACCGTAAATGAAAGGAATGTAGACCGCACATTTCTAAAAAAGTCTCTCGGCAGAAAGACCGGCAGAGTCTGAAACAAATATAATATCTTAGGTAAAATCATAATTTTTATAATATTAACTCTCCCGATCAATGTGAAAGAGGCCTGGTTCCATTTTTTTTTAGATCTTCTTCAATCTTTCTCAATAGTCTCCCATAGTTAAATTTGAATAGATCTTTTAGATGTATCGTCAATTGTGTCCCTAAAAATTTTATACTAATGTCTGTCCACTTATATTTATAAAGCTTTTTTTTTTTTTTAATATATGATTTTTATTTTCAGAAATCATAAGGGTAATATGGGGATACAGAAAGGAAAAAGGGAGGGTTAACTGCAATGAGCAACAATAGTCAAAGTATGCGTTACATTCAGAATTGCTTGTGCAGAAAGGAAATAGGTAGGAGGACATATGGCAATCAAATCAATTGAATTATACAGTCAATATTAAGTTACATCTTAGCCGGTTGTTGTCTGTTATAGCACTTGTCGTGTGGAGGAGGGAGAAGGAAGGGGGAAGGGAGGGGGGGGGGACCGCAAATCAGAGTTTTTCACCTATCTTCTTGAATCCATTGTCATGCAGAGTTTTGTATATTGAAGAGGTTGCTAGGAATGCAGTTTCGTATTTCGACACAGGCGTAAAGGTTAGTTAGATGCTCCGTTGACTTTGTTGCCTTTACAAGGGAGGGTTTCTGATCATATGAACATGTCGTGTTAGTGGGGGTCAACCAGGTGTGTGGCTTCCAGCCATGGCTTCCACAGTGTCACGGTAATATACCCCAACACGCAGGAATAGTTCACAGTCAAGAGACAAGAAACAGTGTTCGTCTTACCGGACCTTAGAATGGCCGGACTAGGACGAGAGAAAGACAGAGTCAGAACAAGCCGAGGTCAAGGGAACTGAGAGACAGCGAAACGTAGAACAAGCCGAGGACTGGTACACAGAGGACAAAACAGCGGATAAGCAAGCAAGGATAAGGAGAGAGCGGAGTCAGGAACAAAGCCAAGGTCAAGCACCAAAAAACCAACTGAACGATACAAGCACTAAAGGGAACTGGACAGAAACCACGATAGGGCAAGGAGCAAGGGGAAACAGGTGAGTATAAAAACCCTAAGGTTCACTTTGATTGGCTCCTGTCATATCCACGCCCCCAAAACGTGAGTGAATGGGGAATGTGGCCTGACAGGGGCCAATGGGAGACTGATTCTAATTTAGTCTCCCACTGTCCCTTTAAGAGCGCGCCCGAGACGCGCGGCGCGCTCTTAGTGTCGGGCGGGACATGTGACCGCTTCTCGCGGTCACTGCCCGCCTGACTGATCCCATCGTTGGCTGAGCCGCGCGCGGCTCGTGCAGGAGCAGGACCGCGCGCGGCGAGAAGGGAGGACCCCGGCCGGCCCCTGGAGAGGGTAAGTACCGCTACACACAGGGACGTTAATTTTTCTGCCCTAACATGTGTCTCAGAGGAGAGCAATTCGTATCTGTAATATTGGTATACTTTTCTTGTTAGATCTCTGTTTGTTGGGCAGTATGTGGTTTTCCAGTTGAGTGCCAGAAGATTTCTAGCAGCCAGAATGATTATGGTAGCTAGTTGTTTAGACTTCCGTGTCCAATCATCTGAGAACAATAGTAATAAGCCCGTTTTGGGAGTAAGAGTGGGGCAGCCCCCTGTAATCAGGGTTTTGACATGGGACCACAGTGGTCTGATTGGTGTGTTCTGGCATCTCCAACAGTTGGGTGCCACTGCTGGATAGATTTGATGTAGGCGGTGCGGCGTTGGATACCAGCGAAGTACTATCTTCTTGTGTGCTTCTATATGGGAGAAACAAGTTGTAGTGCCTCGAAAGGCGTCTAGCGATTTGAGCCACTGTTCAGCCGTTAACTTGGGTATACCCTCTTTTTCCCATTGCGAGGTATATTTAAAGTGTTGTGGTGGGTGGCTGTCCAGCAGCGTTTGGTAGCAAAGAGAGTTTTTGGTTTCGACAGGGTCAACACACATCTATTGATGAGGTTTGCCTTGCAATTTTGTCGATGTTCACGTCTATAGTGTGAAAATGCGACTTTAGTATTGACAATGCTCTTCAATTGGAGGTATGAGAATATAAAGGAGTTTGGCAGGTTGAACTTCTTTTGTAGGTCGGGGAACAATAGAATGTGATCTTTACCACATAGATCTTGGATGTGGTGTATACCCATGTCATTCCATGGTTTGAATGAGATCCATGGGGAAATCGCCTCCAATGCCATGAGGGGAGCGTGGGAGTCGAAACGCTTGGTTTTTGCTGAGTCTGTGTGGAGAAGGTCCCAGATTCGCAATGTGAGGGCAGTTGTGGGGTAGGGCGTGGCTCCTAGGTGCCTATATGGTTTTGGGGTCCATAAGATATTCCACAAGGAGCATGTGTGTAACGCTTCTCGTTCCATATCCACCCATTGGAAGGTATTGGCAGGCGCATGAAGACGGACTGCTGCTTCTAGTAGGGCCGCCCTATAATACGTGAGCAGTTTGGGTAAGCCCATTCCTCCGGCTTTAGGTGACATTTGTAGCAGAGACAGAGGCAGACAAGGGTTCGTTCGTCCCCAGATGAACAATTTAGTCAGTGTTCGTTGCGTGGTCTGGAACCACAGCACCGGAACATGTAGCGGTAGCATCCTAAACACATAGAGAAATTTCGGCAAGATCATCATCTTAATGGTTTGTATTCTCCCCAGCCAGGAGATATGGACGTCTTTCCATTTTTTAAAATTTGTGTAACACATGTTAATGAGCGGTTTGTAGTTTAATGAGATCATTTTCTGTTTGTGTAAAGACAATTTAATTCCCAGGTATGTGACATAATCACGTCTCCAGTCATATTGGTAATTGGTCTGCATAATGTGTAGTCGGTGTTGAGGTATATTTATCGAGAGAGCCTCGGTTTTTGACGTGTTCAATTTGTAAAAGGATACTTGTCCGTATGTGTGGAGTAAGCCCATGAGTCGTGGTAGTGAAGATTCTGGATTGCTGAGAGATAGAAGGATGTCATCTGCAAACATAGCTAGGCGGTAGTCGTGTGAGTGTATCTGAATGCCTGTAATCAATGGGTCGGTCCTTATTTTATGAGCTAGGGGCTCTAGGGAAAGGATAAATAGGAGGGGGGATAACGGGCACCCTTGTCTTGTGCCGTTGTTAAGGTTAAAGGGGGCAGATATGAAACCTCCATTGGAGACTTGTGCGGTTGGTTTGCCATACAGCGCCATTATGCCCTGTGTAAGTTCTGTAGGGAAGTTATATTTTTCTAGTACTGTCGTCATATAAGACCAGTTTAGGCGGTCGAAGGCCTTCTCTGCGTCTAAAGCCAACAGAAGACCTTCTGAGTTATGTTCCTCCATGTGTGATAAGATATTTAGAATCGTTCTTGTGTTGTCGCAGCCCTGTCTGCCCCTAATAAACCCTGACTGGTCCGTGTGTACAATTCTGGGGAGGATCGGTGCTAACCTATTTGCTATGATTTTGGCATAAATTTTTGTATCACAGTTAAGCAAGGATATGGGTCTGAAGTTAGAGCATTGGGTAGGTGGTTTTCCTGGCTTCGGGAGTGTAGAGATGTGTGCCTGGAGCATGTCAGGTGGCATTTTGCCGTTACTAAAGCAGTGGTTATACAGGTCGGTCATATAGGGGGCTAGAATATTACCGAAGGTGCGGTAGTACATGTTCGAGAAGCCATCAGGTCCCGGGGATTTGTGTGCTGGTAATTGTGCAATAGTTTGAAGTGTTTCATCTATAGATATAGGACGAGTTAGTCAGGCCTTATTCTCTTGTTATTTGCGGCAAGTCGACACCTCGTAAAAAGTCATCGATGTCTTCTTTCTTCGGCTGAGAGGAGGGATCTACTGAGCTTAAATTATATAGTTTACTATAATATTTGCTAAATTCTTCTACTATGCTTTGTGGATTTGTGATTTTGTGACCGCCTGTTGTTTGGAGGTATGCTATTTTTGAAGCCGCCATTCTGGTCTTGAGTTGGGCAGCTAGAATCTTCCCCGCTCTGTTGCCCTCTTTGAAAAATTTGTGTTTCATTCTCGTGAGATAATAGGTGGTTTTTGCTGTCTCAAGGTCATTGAGTCGTGCTTGTAGTTGAAGGATCTTTGAGGTGGTGTCATGCGATGGAGCTTGTTTATTCTTGCGTGACAGAGTGTGAAGTTCCGTGAGTATGTTGGTATATTTCAAAAGCCTTTGTTTTTTATGATAACTAGAATGCTTGGTGAATTGGCCTCTAAGAACGGCTTTATGCGCTTGCCATAAGTTTTCGGGACCGACCTCGCCGTCCTTGTTCAGGGCAAAATAGGTTTCAAGCTCCTCTTTGATTTGTGCGTCCAGTTTGGGCTCTGTTAGTAGCGTGTCATTGAGGCGCCAAGTTCTCCTGCCATGAGTGGGATGTTGTGTGACAAGCGCTAAGGTGATGGGGGCATGGTCAGGCCATGTGATGTCGCCTATGCGAGTGGTAGCTACCTTTGTCAGTAATGTGTTAGGAAGGAAGAATCTATCGATTCTTGAATATGATGCATGTGTTGCCGAGTGAAAGGTATAATCTCGGACAGCTGGATTGAGTACTCTCCAGACGTCTGATATGCCATGGTTTACCAGTATCTGGTCAATCAAGGCAGTGGATCGTATTCTTGTTTTTGTTGTCCGTGCGTCCACTGTGTTCGTGGATGTTGTGTCTAGAGTAGAGTCGAGGAGACAATTTGAGTCCCCTCCTAGTATGATATCTCCAAATTTGTGGGCCTCTGATAAAGTGAAGATTTTATCTAAGAAGTTGTGTTGGTCACTGTGAGGACCATATATGTTTACTAGGGTCAGCTGGATGTTGTTTACGATGCACTGGATAATGAGATAATGGCCTTCTTTATCTTTAATTTGCTTGATTAGTTGAAAGGACACTGATTTGCTTATCAAGATAGACACACCTCGTTTCTTCGATTTGTACGAGCTGTGGAATCCAAAGGGGAAGTGCTTGGAGGTGAATTTAGGTTGTTTGTTCGTCTGAAAGTGTGTCTCTTGGTAGAATGCGATGTGTGCGTTATTCGTTTTCGCGTCTGCAAGAGCCATTCTTCTTTTGTGAGGTGTATTCAACCCTTTGGCATTTAAGGAGAAGATGTTAAGCGTCATGTCTGTGATTAGGATCTGTAGTACTCTGCTGCGTCAATAGATGCTCCTGTGAGCCGATATTGGTCGCTGGTTGTAGTTTGGAGCTAATGAAGCGGGCGAGAGTGTCTCCAATAGCGTCTAGCATTCGTGTTTTTTGTACTCGTGTATTTCCATGAGCAATGAAGGTACGATGAAGTTTCTTATGAAAAAGATGCATACCTTGGAGGGTACTCCCTCGGTGGAGTTGCGGTCCTGCGGAGATAGGAGGGGGAAGGGAGGGGAAACAAGGAACCAAGAACAAACATAAACTATATACAATTAACAATGAGCCTCTTAAGTGAGGTTGAATCCTACTTCGGCATGAGCCGAGTATGTACAAGGGGTGAGGTCTTTAGAATGGGACCTCTGAGAACTAAATTACCCGGGCGCTAAGGCCCTTGTTGGGGGTAGAGAATCCCCAGGTGGCCGAGAGAGAGACTATCCCTAACGCAGTGTGTAGCCGTGGTCTCTTTAAAGACTGTGAGTGCACCTGTCCCCTGCATTGTAATTGTAGTCTTACTAAGGAGGGGGGGGTGAGAGTATCTATATTTGGGAGTGCACTTAGTGTCGTGTCCTGTAGCATTTACAGGTTTGGATTACCAACAATATTGCTATTACAGATTCCAGTGGGTATCGTGGGCCTGTGTGATTTCCCTTTATTTTTTTTATTTATTTATTTATTTTTTATTATTGTTGTTATATTTTTTTTATTTTTTTTATTTTTTTATTGTTATATTGTATTTTTTTCTTTTCTTAACATTTAGTGTGTCAGTGTCTAAACTCTGAGCGCTCACGCGGGAAACGGTGTCTAGGGACCGTGTAAAACCAGTGATCTTAACTAGTACCCCTGCATTACCAGTAGTACCCAGCAATCTGGTACAGAGCATGTCACCTCAGCCTATTCCCACCCTTATCCCCACATGGTGCGTACGTTACCACCTATAATGCTCTCCTCCAGGGTATCTGGGCTCCGACCAGTAGGCTTCTGTGTCCATGTTACAAAAATTTCTGGAAGTAAATAAACTTTAGAGTCACTTAGTAGGTGCACTTTTCTCCCATCCAGGGACTAGCCGTTGAGGTGATTTGTTCATCTTCTGGACGTCCGGGTGTGCCGTCGCGTCGTCTTGTAGCGAGATATTCCATTCTGCCAGGGTGCGTTTTCCATCTTCTAAGGAGAGAATATGTTTTTCTGTGCTATTTTTCCTTATGATGAGCTTTGTTGGGAATCCCCATTTGTAAGGGATCTCTGCTGCACGTAAAGCTCGGGTGATGGGGGCGAGAGACCTTCTTGCAGTGAGGGTGGTTGCCGAGAGGTCTGTGTACAGTTGGATCTTACTGAATGCGTCAGGGAGAACCGGATTCTTCCTAGAGGCTGCCATGATTAATTCCTTGGTGGTATAGTAGTGTAACCGTGTAATAGTATCACGGGGCGTGGAGGCTGGCAGATGCTTAGGTCTGGGCAGACGATGGGTCCTGTCTAGCAGTAACGTTGGCTCAGGCAGATTAGGTGTTATGTGGCGAAATAAAGTGGTGACATAAGTGCCAAGTTCGCCTGGGCTGACTTCTTCAGGGATCCCGCGTAAGCGGATATTATTTTTCCGGTCCCTATCTTCATGGTCTGTCAGTTTTGCAAGGATATAAGATATTTTAGAATCCATGGTTTCAAATGATGCCACTGCATTATTGTGCGCCGTGATTATCTCTTCCGTCTTGGTTTCTAGGTAGTTGGTGCGTTCCCCTAATACCTTCACTTCTGCTCTGATGTCATTAGCTAATTTGGCGAAATCAGCCTGGATTGATGTCTGGAGGGTGTTGAGCATCCTCTGGATAGAAGCTTCAGTAGCTGTGGCGAGGACATAGCCGCGACTTGGAGGGGGAATGCGTCTTTTACCTTCTTTTTTGCAGCTGAGCGTTGTGCTATGCTGCCGGGTGACTCCTCCGACAGGTAGCTTGAAATTAGAGGGTAGTTTCTCAATAGTTGCTTATATATTTGCTGTGTTTGGGGAAATATTCTCGGAGCCCGGCGCTCACACGTCCATTCGCGCTCGCGGTCAGGCCACGCCCCCTTATAAAGCTTTTTTAAATCCTCTTTAATTCGTCTATTTATCCCCACTCCCAGTATTTCAGACTTATCTGAATTTACTTTAAAATTAGATAAGCCACCGAATTTCTCCAATTCCTCATGAACATAAGGAAATGTATATCAAGGTTCTAAAAGCGTAAGTAAAACGTCATCGGCAAAAGCAGTTACTTTAACCTCTCCTCCCGTATACTTATATCCTTTAATATCTGTGTTCTTTCGTATGGCTTCTAAAAAAGGTTCAAATGCTAAAACAAAAAGAGGGGACAATGGGCAGCCCTGACGAGTGTGGTTACTAATAACAAAGGAGTTGGAAAGTTGACCATTAACACGGACATTAGCAGAAGGGCCTCTATACAAGGTCTGTACCCAATTGCAAAATCTCGGGCCAAGCCCCCATGCCTCTAAAATAGCAAACAGATAGGACCGATACACCCTGTCAAAGGCCTTCTCTGCATCTATAGTTAACAAAGCTGTAGGACCTTTATTTATTATAGCTCCATGTATTACATTCAGAATTTTAGTGGTATTACCTCTGGCTTCACGGCCAGAGACAAAGCCAGCTTGATCAGGGTGGATCAGTCCAGGCATAAGGGGCTTAAGCCTATTTGCCAAAAGTTTTGCAAGTATTTTTAAATCAAGGTTAATAAGAGAAATCGGTCTGTAACTACTGCATATTTCTGGATATTTCCCTTCTTTATGTATCACAGCAATTACTGCTCTCAACATTGATGGAGGAATGTCCATAGTTGGAGATAGACCATTAAAAGTTCTTCGAAAATGTGGCTCAAGAATATTATAGAATTGTTTATAATAGCGTGCAGAGAGACTATCCGGCCCAGGGCTTTTATTAAGAGGCATTACTTTTATCACTGCCGAAAGCTCCTGAAGAGAGAACGATTCCTCTAGTTGGGCTGATGTATCTTTAGAAATTTTTAATGGAATATATTTAGATAGATATTGTTCTCTTTCATATGGGGTCTTCTCAAGGGGTTTTAAGTTGTAAAGGTCTTTGTAATAATTCCTAAAAGTGTTTGCTATTTCCTCCGTAGTATTACAGATTTTACCTTGTGTGTCTTTCATTTTGGGTATATATGTTTTTTGTAACTTTACTTTTAAGGCTTTAGCTAAGAATTTCCCACTTTTATCCCCATGTGTGTAGATTGTACTTTGTGTCAGCTGGACCGCTCTTTGGGCCTCATATGTCAATAATGATCTCAGCTTGGATCTATTTGCCGATAAACATTTAAAATTTTCTTCAGTTGGAGATTGCTTATGCATAAAATATCCAATTTTTTTACAAGCCTTTGAATTTCTTCGGCTCGTTCCTTTTTACATCTAGCACCCCATTTGATTAAGACCCCCCGGATCACACTCTTATGCGCTTCCCATATCCATGAATCATTAATATCATCTGTGCAATTATCTAGAAAATATTGAGAGCTTTTCTGATATGTCCTTAGAGACCCTTGGGTCATCAAGAAGAGTCTCATTTAGTCTCCATATGTAATTAGCCTTCCCAACACCCTGCAGCTCGATATCCAGGAAAATGGGGGCGTGGTCAGACCACGTAATATTTCCTATTTTTGCTCCCTTAACCAAATGTAGATACCTATGATTTACAAAAAACATATCTATCCTAGAGTAACTATCTACAGCTGATGAATAAAAAGTATAATCCCTTTCATACTGATGAAAAATACGCCAGCAGTCAATCAATTGGTGGGAGTGCAAAATCCTTAGGACTAATGACCTCTGACTCTTTTGTGTTTCTCTCGTACTTGAAGAGCTATCCACTGCATAATCCAAGACCATATTATAATCCCCACCAAGTATCAAAACTCCTTCCCTAAAATCTTCCAGTTTCCTTAGACATGTTTTCAAGAAAGATGCTTGGCTAGCGTTAGGCACATATATATTTGCAAGCGTAATCATTTGGTCATTAAACTTCCCTTTTAGGAAAATATATCTACCTCCTCGATCCATTTTACTATCTGATTGGGCAAAATTCAAATCATAGTTTAAGAAAATTGCCACTCCTCTAGACTTGCCTTTCAAAAAGTTGCTATAGAAAGTCAGAAACAGAAAGAAGAAAAAAGAGAAAAAAAAAACAAAATATATAATCATAATATAAATGCTATCTCCAAAATAGGATAAGATGCCACCCCTGTGGGAGACCCATTTGTGTCCACAAGACATATCGGCATCTTCCCGGGGAGGAGAGGAGAGGAAGAGAAAGGCAGGTGGGAACAAAATTATAGGCTAATTTTCCAGGAGACCTCCATGGATATTCTACAATGCCATAATGCGTCATCTCATGTTATCCTCCTTCGCAAGGCCTTCTAATGTTATTAAGGCAATCATACCCTAATGGCCTCAGCAATTTTTTTTTTATTTTTTGTTTTGCTTTGCCATTTAGGTTTTTGTATCTCTTGTAATGGTGAGATACCTGAAAGACCTGTCCAGTCTTCAATCTCTGTGAGGGAGCCCCAGAGCTTGTAGAAAATCTGGTATGTCTGCTGGAGTCTTTATCGTATATGTTTTGGAGTGCTGAAAAACCATTAGAGCAAATGGACAACATCCCTGCTCAGGCCTTACTTTTAGACAGGATCCACCGTCTGCCCCGGCCCAAACATCTGCCTGCATCAGTCCCAAGAGACACGATAACAAGATTGCATTATTACACCACAAAAGAAGAAATTATGCAAGCCTCTAGGAAAACGCACCCGCTGCCGGGCGATTACAGCAAAATCCAACTATACACGGATTTATCAGCAAACACCTTAGCGACCCGCAAGACCTTTACCCAAATCACCAAAGCGCTTCGCCTAGCAAATATACCATACAAATGGGGATTCCCAACGCGGCTCATCCTAAAACGCAATGGCGTGAGACATCATCTAAACACACCAGAAGATGGGGAAAAATTACTTCACGATTGGGAAATTCAAATAGACGAAGCCGTAACCAAGGCACCGAACCAGGAACCTTCTCATATGTCTCCGATGAAACTGACGCATACATGGTTTACCACAAATACAGCTAAGTGATTTAATTGTCATATAGATGTTCCTTCGACCCACTGGGGTTGCCGATGATCAGAACCACACACCATTGCCCCCTAACGTCACACTCATTCAGTCACTAGGCTACATAAATATTCAATATCCCAACGTACTAACCTTACTAGTGTCAGCCTATCATAGCACTTCTCTCACAGTAAATATGAGTGAATGCGATCAAGGGACATGAATGAGGAGTTTTCTCCCACTCACTTCGGGTTTATCTGAGCACCAGATAAGGGCTCTCTCCCCCACATATGGGCTATGTTGCCTATTAATCGACTAACGATCAAGTCTCATACAGGAGACGGTTTTTGTATATAGTTTGTGTTTTATTCCATGTTTCCCCCCTCCCTCTAATCTTTCCCCCTTCCCACGGTGGACCTATAGCGGCCTTATACTCGATTATCTATTACTAGATCCCATTTATGCTCACAAGGTGTGCCCCGCCAGTCACACTCTGATATCTCACCAACAAACTACTAGCAATTTATCAATTCTTAAGGTGACTCAACATTTTACTGCTAAGCCCCAACTCCAATGTCCTAATGACACTTAACATCCTTTCCCTAAATGTAAAGGGCCTAAATTCACCGCACAAACGCAGACTAGCCTTAGAAGAAGCAGCAAAACAGGATGCCCAAATAGCATTCTATCAGGAGACACACTTCCAATCCCACCACCAACCGAAATTTTCCTCTAAGCGCTTCCCAATAGGATATCATTGCACCTACAAAAAAAAGAAAAGGGGGGTAACGATCATGATAAGTAAGGATGTAGCCTTCCAATTGGTCAACAAGTTCGCGGATAAAGAGGGTAGATACTTAGTACTATTATGCCTGATTAATAATATAGAAATGACCCTGGTTAATGTATATGGCCCTCATAATGATCAACACAACTTCATGGATAAAGTATCCACACTCGCAGTTGCCCACAAATTCGGTGACATAATCATAGGGGGAGACACGAACTGCCTTTTAGACACAACTCTAGACACTACCTCCACAAACAAAGTGAACAAGCACACAGCTAAGCAACGACTACGCTCCACTGCCCTCATGAACACAACACTACAAAACCATGGATTCCTAGATGTATGGAGATCGCTCAATCCCCAACAACGGGACTATTCCTTTCATTCATTAAGCCATGCCTCTTATTCAAGGATCGATAGGTTCTTAATTCCCACTTCCCAAATCACGAAGGTCGACAATACACAGATCGGCGCCATAACATGGTCAGACCATGCACCTATCATGCTGATGATTAAAACAAGCTATCCCACACATGGCAGACAATCTTGGCGTCTCAACGACGTGCTCCTAACTGACCATACCTTAATTACGCAACTTACAGAGGATATGAAGACCTATTTCACACTTAACGACACCAGCGACATACGAACAGACACGCTGTGGCAAGCTCATAAGGCTGTACTCAGGGGACAACTTCTGAAACACTCCAGCTACAACAAAAAGCAACGCATTGCAAAATATACCAACTTAATTACAGAACTGACAGCTCTCGCCCAAATCAACAAAAGATCACCTTCACATGACGTCACTACTAAAATCCTTCAACTCCAAGCCCAGCTTAAAGACATGGAACTGGCAAAAACTACCTATCTACTCTCAAAGATGAAACATAAATTCTTTAAGGAAGGAAATAGGGCTGGGAAACTCCTAGCAGCTCAACTTAAAGCACGTACGCTAGCATCAAAAATAGCCTACCTCCAAACCGAGGAGGGAAACAAAATTACCAACCCACAAGACATAGTAGAAGAGTTCAAGCAGTACTATAGCAAATTATATAACATAGCCAATGACAATGCCTCGCTTGCACCTAACCAAGACGACGTTGATGACTTCTTATGAGACGTTCACCTTCCGCAACTATCGGCAGAAGATTGCTGTGCTTTAACTCAACCTTTTACAGTACAGGAAGTGCTTCAGACCATCGCTCAACTACCAAAGCACAAATCGCCTGGCCCAGACGGTTTTACCAATATCTATTACCAGACATTCCGCCACGTCCTCGCCCCACACATGACTAACTTGTTCAACCACTGCTTTCAAACGGGCACTATGCCCCCTGAAATGCTACAAGCCCATATTTCTACGCTACCAAAACCCGGGAAAACACCCACTAAATGCTCCAACTTCAGGCCTATCTCCTTATTAAATTGTGACACCAAAATCTATGCCAAATTGATCGCAAACAGGTTGGCCAAGATATTGCCCAAAATTGTGCATAACGACCAATCGGGTTTTATTAAAGGACGTCAAGGATGCGACAATACCAGAAAAATCCTGAATATACTGTCACATATGGAATCGCACGGCACAGAAGGCTTAATATTGGCTTTAGACGCAGAAAAAGCCTTTGATAGGTTGAACTGGGCATACATGACTTCTGTCCTGAAAAAATACAACTTTCCCACAGCGCTTATACAAGGAATTATGGCATTATATGGGTCGCCTTCCGCACAAGTCTCTAACGCGGGATTTACCTCGGCACCATTTAATCTCACGAATGGCACAAGGCAGGGATGCCCATTATCCCCGCTCTTATTTATTCTGTCGCTGGAACCACTAGCCCATAAAATAAGACAAGATCCACTGATCTCCGGAATACAAATCGGTGACACGGACCACCGCCTGGCCATGTTTGCGGATGATATCCTGCTCTCCCTCAGCCACCCCGAAACCTCATTGCCACGGCTCCTTTCCCTTCTCACGTCCTATGGCCAGGTATCTTACTATAAACTCAACAAGTCCAAGACTCAGGCATTGCCAATTAATCTACCGTCACATACAGCTCAGCTACTCCGCAATACACACCAGTTTGAATGGAGACTAGACCATATCACTTATCTAGGGGTGAAATTAGCCCTCCACAAACAAAGGATGATAGCACTCAACTATAACCCCTTACCGAACTCGTGCATCGCTGATTTCCAGAAATGGAAGAAAGTGCAGCTATCCTGGTTGGGCAGAATCCAAACCATTAAAATGATGGTACTCCCCAAAATTCTATATATTTTCCAGATGCTACCCCTGCAGATTCCAAATATATGGTTTAAGAAAATCCAAACTACGCTTCACAAATTTGTTTGGGGCACAAAGAAACCACGACTACCAATACACCTCCTTCAAACTTCTCCAAGAGAGGGAGGCCTGGGATTGCCTAAACTGCAAACTTACTATAAGGCAGCCATCCTCGAACCAGCCATTAGACTACACGCTCCGAGGAATACCTTTCAATGGGCACATATGGAAGACGAAGCTACCGACTCATACCCATTACTAAATGTCCTTTGGACACCGAAACAATATAGACCGACTACGCTTGGGATGTACCCCACTACCGCACTCACTGTAAAAATTTGGGACAATTTACAAGCTGGATACTCCGATAATAAGAAGTTTAGCCCAATGGCTCCCATAGCAGCATTGGCAGCAGTCTCATCATGGCTGGACATGAGACCCTGGATGAAACTGGGAATTTGCTATATCAAAGACCTATGCACTCACGCAGCAATATCCCCTTTTCCGGTTTTACAGCAGAAGTATAAGTTGCCAAGTTCCTTTATCTTCCCATATCTGCAAATAAAAAGTCTGCTCGACAACAAAGTCCAATTCCAAGAACATACGCTCAATCCTAAAAAAGAATATCAAACGCTGCTCCTCAATAGATGCTTATCTGCACCTTTGAAACCAAAAACATTGTCCCTATGCTACCAAGCTCTAATGGACAGACATAAACCCCACTCATTTTAATATGTAAAACAGTGGAATAATGAAGGTCTACCTGAACTCACGAATGACCAATGGCTCAAATCATTGAATGCACTCAGAGGCACTACATCATGCTTTTCCCACGTAGAGGCTCATAAAAAATTGATACTCAGATGGTATCTCACACCTCAAAGGCTGGCCAAAATTTATCCTACAATCCAACCCAATTGCTGGAGATGTAATGAAGCAGTAGGAAATATGACTCACATTTGGTGGAGCTGCAGAAAGGTCAAACCACTATGGACTCTAGTAGGAGAACAGATAAAGGGGGGAACAGGGATGACCCATGATCTCACACCGCTAATTGGCCTTATGCTGCTTTTCCCGGATACATGGACAAAAGCCAGCAAACAGATGGCTACAATCATCATATTAGCAGCCAGGAATCTTTTAGCTCTCCATTGGAAGAGTACATATTGCCCTACCCGCAAAGACTTAATTGACAAAACGTACCAATATTACCGGTACAAAGTTTTCTCCTCGGAATCTTCGGAAAAGAAGAAGAAGATGGAGGCACATTGGACATTGTGGTTTGAACACACTCACACTAAATACATCCATGACTCCTCTTTGCCGACAGCGACTACTAGACTGTAAAGCACCCAACCAGGGGATTTTGAAAACACGTGCCACTGACAGATATTAGAAAATGGGCCGCTTAAACACCCACTCATGATTACTTATACTTTCCACCTAGTTGCGCACATGCCCATCTCCTAGGCCCTTCCTCATACTAATTGTTGAGGTAGACCGCGAAGGGGTATGACAAGACTGGATATAGGCATAACGGGAGACAAAAAAAAGACCCCATAAGAACTGGAGAGGCCAACGTAACTAGATAGCATACAAGAAAATAGAGAGATATGTTCTCTACCACACATAGCAGAGTCGGGGGGATTCCCCATACTTCCTCATGTTTCAACGCATGCTATTGTTTAGAGGCTATCACACGACTACTTAACCCTACACTATTTAGACGTACACAGAGCACCTGCCACTGCAGACTGTTGTAGGATTATACATGGCCAGAATGCTAAATACATATGACTACCTAATAGGGGAGTGACCCTGACAAGACGCAGAGGACCCTGACATGACACATACCACTCATACACTATGTCACAAGTCTTATCGATGCAATGATGAATATTGAAATGCTATAGTTAATCATATGTTAAGAGTATAAACATGTCATGTTCGAAGGGCACAGCCCGCTTTGTAACACCGTATTTCCCCCTCCCCTTCCTACCCCCCCACCCTTTTTTCCTTTCTGTACCCCTACCACCACCCACCATTCTTTCTTTATGCATTCTCAAAATAAAAATTACATATGGAAAAAAAAGTCATGGATACAGCAGATTAAATCTCGAGGATTTTCTTGTGGGGGATTCCTTGGTCTTCCTACTCTATATGCTCTGTCAAGCTTAATCTTAGCATCCAGAGATCTTCCTAAAATCATATTGAAAATACGATTAAGAATCTTTGTGGGATCTTCTAGTTCGTCCTGCATGGTTTCAGGGACCCCTCTTATCCGTAGATTATTTTGTCTTCCCCGATTATCAATATCATCTAATTTCCTTTGTAAGGACAAGATAGCTTCAGTCTGTGATCTTTGGAATTTCCAACATTCAGTCCACTGGTTTTCATTTGTTTCTTGATTTTCTTCCAGTGTGCGAACCCCATCTCCTAGGTGATGTATTTCTAAGGTAACGGCTTTTAAGTTTTCACAAAAACGATCTTCCATTTTTTTAAACATATCCATCAAATCCGCATTAGAGGGTTGTTGTGCCAAGATTGTTCTGATATCTGCGCCTTCTGTTAACTCTCAGACATTGTAGGGCTATCTGGTGATCTCAAAGGTTCATATTGAATTTTTGATACAATATATGTAATTTGTACTGACAAAAATTGTTTGGGGGGTTTAATGGCCAGTATTTTTTACAAAAATGTGGCGTCGCCATGGGTACCAAATTTGCCCCCAGTTTTGCCAACATGTACGTCTCCCATTGGGAACAACGACATGTTCGGCTAGGCGATCAGCTGGGGGGCAGTTTGGTCCTATGGCGGCGCTACATAGATGATGTGCTAATTATATGGGAAGGTTCCACTTAGAGTCTGGATCTTTTTTTTTATCATATTAATTCTAATGACTATAATCTTAAATTTACTTATAACATCAGTTTAGTTTCTCTGGATTTTCTAGATCTCACTATTTACATAGACCATAATCAGCTTAAAACTAAGAAATTTTTCAAACCTACTGATTGTAATACTGCCATAGATTTGTCTAGTGCCCATTACCCTCCTTGGCTTTCCAACGTGCCAAGGAGTCAGCTAATTCGTCTTAGAAGAAATTGTTCAGATGACACGACATTTGTCCAACAAGCTCAGATAATAAAAGCACGTTACTTGGAAAAGGGTTATAACCAGGATCAAACTTATGGAACCCAAAACTGACACTTTTTCTCCCGAACACAGCTAAAACCGCCGACCTCCATTCTTTGTCATCCGGCATACGAACACCGGTCCGTTCGGGACTTCTATTTCAAGAATGGACTTAACCCAGATAGTCATCCCATGGAGCCCTTCGTATACCGAAAGAACAGTGTGAAAGACTTTGGCTCCATGGCGATTGAACTGTGTGTATTGGATCTGAGCGCTATTCGGTAACAATGTGCACTCAGATCTAGGCTATCTGGGGATACGTTATATGTACTGAATACATTCGGTAGTTTTACAGGTAAGGAATTTTATGTATTTTTACTGTATCATTTAAAATGGCGTTTTTGCATTTCTTCCCAATTATCTCCAGGATAGAGAGGAGGGGTTTGCTTGTACCAAGGGGAGGGTTTATGCCGGAGTCACTGTGATTACACAGTTCCTGGTTCTAATAAAATTGCCTTGATTTGGGAATTTGTTGGAGTGCCTGGATTATTTTCTACATTTAATAATTTTATATTTGGTTTATTTTGCCCATCTTACGCAAGAAAATCTCAGCGGTGTTTGGTCGTCGAGTGTCTGGAACTCAAATTGGACACTCGAACAACTGAACACCGCTGAGACCTCCAGAGCTCCATAACTCCCGAACAGAGGGACTTGTCAGCCCCCTGTTCAGTAAAAGAAATATACCGAACAAGGGAATGCATACGAATATAAGATTAGCTGTGGATGGCAAGGATTACGGTATGTTTTAACTACCGAACGGAGACCGACCGCAGGGCCAAAACACACCATCCACAATTACACCATCCACCTAACTCCCGAACCCCTGGTCCGATCTGGGTGAATTTTGAATATGTTAGTCACCCAGATCAGGGCTACCTGGGGGTACCCTAAGTACGATTCTAGCTGCTTGTTTTGGGGTACATCCAGAATTCGGGGAAAACTACAGTATGTTTAATGGGATTATGTGTCACACTGAGGGGGTGGTAACTGCTACATTATTGGCTACTGTACTAATTATGGTGAATTCCTCCCTTGCATGGGAGAATGATTTAAAAGGAGGTTGTGTGGATTAAAAGTTAGTTCTTCTCCTGATGCTGTGTGTCGTCCAGTCATTGGGATCTGTATTGGGATATTCGTGGATTACCTTGCTTCCTGTGATTATTACTCTATGGTATTTTATTACGTGTTCCTTAGCCTCACTGGGATATTTAGTGGAAGACCAGCTCTCCGCTACAACCTGTCTCTAAAAGGGTGAAGATCTACTAAACGGTGGTTTCACTCCTTTATGCTGGGAGTGTCTTAACAACTGGTGGCAAGCGACGGGATGATCCTCATTGCCCAGAGAGACCACTACACATCTGGAACTAATGGAAGTACCGTATGAAAGGCTGAAAAGAGCTACCCTTAAAGACCTGCTAGAACAACGGGGCCGACAAGCCAGTAACCTCAGGAAGAGGGAGATTATTGCCATACTGACCGAAATGGATGGAGTATCAGGGGCTGAAGAAGCCAATGGGCCCAGCATATCCGATAGAACCCCCAAAGAGGCAAGCTTTGACCAGGTGGTTAAAATCAGACTGGCACATTATGGTCCCAACCCGACTACAGAGATCATCGAGCGGGTCATAGCAGCTGTGGATGCCAGCATACTTCGTCAAAGCGGCACTGCAGCAGCCTAAGTCACAGGAGCCCCGGTGGAAAGGAAAAAGGTACATGCCGTGAAAGAAGCTCTGCTCTCCAGGTATGCAGTTACACCGGAGGCATACCGGAGGCGATTCAGAGACACTGCTAAACTAGCCGGAGATTCCTACGTTGAATGGGCATGAAGGGTACACCTCACAGCAGCTCACTGGATGGCGGGGTGCCAAGCCATATCCAGGAAAGAGGTGCTACAGATGTTCCTGCTGGAACATTGCGTTGATAAATTATCCACAGGAGTCAGAGAGTGGGTCCGGGACCGTAAACCCTCCACCCTGCATGAAGCAGCCCACCTGGAGATGAGTATACGGATGCCCATAAACTGGACAATGCTACCACCAAGACTCCTGCCCGAGTGGAGTACCGACCAGCAGCACCCTCAGCCGCCACCGCCTACCAAACCCCGGTGCACCGCACTCCAGCACCACCTCCAGCCACTTACTACCCTCAGCCACCCCGGTTTAACTCACGGGACTACTCCCAGCCCATCCGGTGTTTCAGATGCAAGCAGCTAGGACACAAGAGGCCAGATTGTCCGCTAAATACTGCTAACCAAGCCCAGTCCTGGAGGAGACCCACCGGCGGAAACCAGCGTAACCCTCAGCCTGATGCCCACTGCGTAGAGGAGGAATGTTGGGGCATCCTGCACGAAGCAGACCCCGTGCAAGCTGCCCACCAGGACAATAGACAGCAGCACCGGCAACTAGTTAAAGTGAATGGGAAGGAGGTCAGTGGTCTGCGAGATACCGGTGCAACCATGACCTTACTCCAAAAAAAATTGGTGTCCGAGGATCAGCACACCGGAGACACTGTGGCTGTGAGAGTAGCAGGGGGCGCCGTGTTCCGCCTGCCTGTTGCCCGGGTACATTTGGATTGGGGAGTGGGCGCTCGGCATGTGAATGTGGGGGTCATGAGGGATTTGCCAGCTGACATTCTCCTTGGAAATGATTTGGCCCCCCTTGTTTCTGCCTGCGCCCGATGGGTCCCGCTGAAGTTAACGCTGTGACGACCGGTGCCACTGAGACCGGCCCACCTGCTGCTGAGACCCAGGTAAGACCTTCTCCCCCGACTTGTACCCTAGATCACCCGACTTGTACCCTAGATTCATAACCACTTAATCTCTGTGCTGTCATATGTTGTGTAGTGAGATTCTTGATCAAATGTAACACTTGATGTGATGTATGGAGAATAGTGAGATGGCCCAGAGTGATAGTAGTAGCAGTCTCAACAGCCATTGCACAAGCAGCCAGGGCCCTCAGACACGCCGGCATCCCCTGAACCGGAACAGGGACTACTTTGGAGAAAAATGCTATAGGACGCATACCACCTCCATGTTCCTGAGCACAGACCGCAGCCATGGTTTTACAGTTGTCCCTTGCATAAAGATGAAATGGTTTACAATAATTAGGCAGTCCTAAAGCTGGGGCCTGCATAATACCTACTTTGAGTGCCACATATGCATCATCCATTTCCGGTGACCATCTGATATAATCTGGGCTGTCCCCTCTTACAGCCATCTCAAAATTGAGTCGTAGTATGAACATTCAGGTATGCACTGACGACAATAATTAATCATACCCAAGAAGGTGAGCAACTCCTTCTTTGTAAACAGGTTTGGGTATCTTTTGTAGAGCTTCAATACGTTTGGAGCTGAGTGAGCGTGTACCTTGTTGTAACACAAATCCCAGATGGTCAACCTTTACTGTACCTAATTGGATCTTATGCTTGGCTACCTTGTGGCCTTCCAGTGCTAAATGTTTCAATAAGCTGACAGTGTCTTGTGTGATGGCTTCCCAGTCAGGACTGCACAGCAGTATATCATCAACATACTGCAGCAGGACGGAACCATGACTAGGGGTCCATGACTTAAGGCTTTGCTGGAGCACCAGTGAATAAACAGCTGGTGAATCCACGTAGCCCTGGGGAAGGCGAGTCCAGGTATACTGAACACCCTCAAAAGTAAAAGCCATAAGTAGTTGTGTCTCTTGGTCAACAGGGACTGAAAAAAATGTATTACTTAAGTCAATGACTGTAAAATACTTAGCTTCATGAGGAATGGCTGTTATCAGAATGTTAACATCAGGGACAATGGGGGCTATTGGGATAATTAGATTATTAATGGCCCTAAGGTCTTGAACAAATCTGTAGTCCTTGGTAGCCTTATGGACCGGGTTAATGGGGGAGTTATAGGGAGAGACTACAGGCCTTAGTATACCCTGCTGAACGAAGGACTGGATCATAGGTCTGATCCCATCCTTCTTCTCCTGTGACAGGGGATACTGTTTAATATAAATTGGGCTGACATTTGGGCGTAGTTTTGCTTTATAAGGGGTACAATTTATGTATCCTACATCTAGCTTGGACGAAGCCCATACAGAAGCAGGGACCTCATCCATATCCATCTGCAGGAAAATTCCCGAGGAGGGGGCAGTAAGGGGAACTGCCATGCCACACTTAGGGGAAAAATCCACAGTTGTACCCAGTAGTCCAAGGAGATCCCTTCCTAGGAGATTAACAGGGCACCCTGGGATTAGGCTAAACTGGTGGCGTAGAGAAATAGGGGAGTGGGGTAATTTAACTTTCAAAGGGATAGTTTTGAAGGTGTTTGTTAACACTCCATTTATTCCCACAGAAGGTGTTGACTTTTCCTTTAAACCTCTTGTTAAAGTCGTGACTTAAATATGAATATTAATTTAATAATTAATATATATATAATAATTAAGCAACAAATAACATTAATATTTTTTAGAGTTCGGTATTATGGTCGAATATATAATAGGAAATACACAAAACATTGTAGTATTAAATGTATATTTAATATAATTATTAAAAAAATAAACTAATGCTAGCAGAATGTCAATTTACCACAATAATTACACAATACAAAAGTACAACATATTACTTACAAAAGGCTATAACAGTTGCTAGCTGTTATAATAGATTACTTACACGGCTCCAGCCTGTTTGGCTGGAGCTATACAGTCAGCTACATGTTCAATCAATGCAAGCAAAGGAAAAGAGAGCTGAATTCCTCCTACTATTTGGTTTTATCCAGTAAGTAGACTGGCCTGTGATGTCACTGCCAGAAGCACATGAGTTAGCACACTGACCCCTAGTGGTGCCTCTAAAGCATTAAGCTCATTATGCTTTTTTTTATGACAAAAAGTCATTAATTAATAAATACCATTACACCTCTATATACATCCATACATATGGTGGAACAGGTGGCACCCGTGTCTACAATAAAGGGCATATCCCTCCCATTTACATTGAGGACTATAAAGGGTTGTTCCATAAAACTAGAGGATAATACAGGAAAAGCTGGAGTGTGTTACCTTCTGGGCAGCCCTATGGCCATTGGATGTGATGGGTAGGGCCAGAAGGAATATTGGGGCCAGAGGGGGCATTAGGGGCAGGAGAGCGATGTTGGGGGGGGGGGGGGGGGTAGTGGGACTGCTGGGGTATCTGTGAGGGACCCTGGTAACCTGGGGTTTGTCCAGTCTGTGGTCTGATAGGGTTGGGGCACTCATGCCTCCAGTGTCCCTGCCATCTACAGTTAAAACAATGTGTCCCTCTATTAATAAATGGTTGGGGCCTATTTCCTCCACGTCCTCTTCCCCTTGGGCTCCTGAATCCTCTTTGGTTTAATCTCCTATCACCTCCAAAACCTCTTTCTCTTGCCTGATTAGGGTCACAATGCTGTAAACCCTGTGACTGATACAACATACTCTTTCCATCTTTACCTATAGCAAAACAACCTGCTGCTTCTCTCTCATGTATTTTCTGCAAAAATTTAACTGGAGTTAAAGTTGACCACTCTGAAATCAGCTGTTTAACTAGCAGTGAATATGCTGGAAGCATATTCCCAATGCAAGTCTGTATTTTTAAAGAACCCATACCACTCTGCTCTGAACCAAGTCCAGCTTCATCTTTCCAACATTTATAAAACCTTTTAGTGAAATCTGTCACTGTCTCCTTTGTGCCCTGTTTACAGGACAAAGCAGTGGGGATAGACTGCTTGTCTTTCCACAATCTTATCATCTCTGTTTTCACTTCATCCCACATAATGTCTCTCCCTTTTTCCGTGGCCAATGGATAAGTACTCACTGTGGTTCCATCAAGTGAGAAACTCACAGTGGGCACTCTATTCCATTCACACCCAGATTCTGAGTCATAATCTAATAATCCATCAATAATTAACTTTATGTCATATTTTGTCCTTGGCACATTCTCTTCAAATACATAATACATGCAGAGGGATTCGTTCTAGGATTTGGAGCTCCCTTAATTATGTCCTTCAATTCTCCTGGAGTTAAAGGTTTCAAAATTAATTGATCTTCTACAGTCAGAAAAGGATATGTCTGCTGTGTGTCTAATTTATCAAGTTCTTCTTCCTCTTCTTCCTCATCATCCTTATCTGTTCTTTTAACACCCAGTCCCATCCTTTTCTTATACCTAGTTTGGATACCCTTAGGGGACCTTCGCTGGATTTGTTTAATCT
Source organism: Pelobates fuscus (assembly GCF_036172605.1). Lineage (NCBI taxonomy): Eukaryota > Metazoa > Chordata > Amphibia > Anura > Pelobatidae > Pelobates > Pelobates fuscus. Next base: position 197,549,296 of record NC_086323.1, read on the forward strand.
TCTCATCTTGGGGAGAGATAAAAAGGGAGCTTAATGGGGCAGTGGCTACACCCTGTGATCCAACTGCTACAGCAAGAACCAAATCATCATCATTTTTAGGTTTCAGACTAGGATATACTGGGCTATAGTATGGAGTGTAATTAGGAGGGGGCAGTGATTTGCAGCTATCAACAACAGTCTCTTTAGTTTTCTTTTTATTCTTTTTTATCCTTTTCCCCTCTTGGTAAACAGGGTACCAATGAGGTGCAATCTTAAGCCAATTCTCACCCCCCTTTCTCATGTATTCCTTGTCCCATCCTGGATCTCCCTCATACCAAGGAAAAGATGTCTTATCTCCCAAACATAATCCCTTAACCATACTCGGAAAATAATCATCATTAGCCCCGTCTTTAGGAAAGGGAGTTTCACTACCCTGTCCTTGTGTCCACCCTTACATATTGTCCACCCAAGGATCCACTAAATAATCCCCCAGCTCACCAATTCTAGCAACATACTGCTTGCAAGTCTCCCCTGGATTAGGGCGAGGGTATTTTTTAGACTGGGAAGTACCCATTTCAGACTCAATGAGAATTGGATTTGGAATAGCTGATTATTCAGTGGTTAAAGAACAGCTGTCCGGAATCAAAAGTTCCAACAGTTATTTCTCCATAAATTCCAATCCCTTGCAAAAAGCACAAAAGCCAACAGATATATCGCAAGCAAGCAAAACAGAGGTTGCAGGACAGCCAAAATACCCATCAAGTACAGAGTTAAAACAATTCCAATTTTTTTTCTCCTCTTTTTTTTTTCCCTCTTTGCTAAACCATTACAGTTTGCACAAGTTGCATGTACATAAACTACAACGCAGTCTGCCAAAGACTGAAAATCTGTTTAACAACCTACCAAAGGCAACCTCTTCCAAAGAGGGATCCTGGGACGTGTCCCATACACCGTTATGTAACCAATTCAAATTTAATTATACGTCAGTTGCATTTATACCCCATTTTCATGTCGGTGGGGGTCATGAGCATTTAATTACATATGTTTTTCACAAGTTATAAACAGCTGTTTCTAGTTATAATCTTTTGTTATATATCGCATTACACATTTGATTAAAACCAGATATTTACAAATACCGATATCTTGGACAATTAACAAGAACATTTCGAAATCAGTACTTTTCCCGTAACTAGGATTTTAGATAACTCCTATTTCCGAGAATAGGAGATAAAATGCCAAATTTATTCTTGGTTCAAATTAACCCTTATGTGAACAGCTAGGATAGATAGCAAAATTGATATTTGTATCTACAAGAGTCTTCCGATAGTCCATGGGCATCCCCAGTAGTTTTGGTACCTAAGAAAGATGGGACTACTCTATTCTGTGTGCACTATCAGATGCTCAATGATAAGACTGTGACGGAAGCCTACCCAATGCCCAGAGTAGATGAGCTACTCGATCGTATCGCCAGGGAAAATTACCTAACAACCATTGACCTCTGTAAAGGTTACTGACAAATTCCCCTGGCCAGGGAGGCTATATCCAAGTTGGCATTCGTCACCCCGTTTGGCTTGGATCACTTTAAGGTTATGCCGTTCGGGATGAAGAATGTCCCAGCTACATTCCATCACTTGGTAGATAAACTCCTTCATGGCTTCCGGGATTTTGCCTGTGCATACCTGAATGACATAGCGATTCACAGTGAGTCCTGGGAGGACCACTTGGCTCGTGTAGGAATGGTACTGGATCAGATTCGGGACGCTGGCCTGACCCTGAAGACAGAAAAATGCCATTTTGGAATGGCCGAGGTTTAGTACCTGGGTCACCAGGTGGGGTATGGAAAGGAACAACCAGAGCCAGCCAAGATAGAGGCGTTGGCAAATTGGCCCAGCCCCCCGCACCAAGACCCAGGTCCTAGCCTCTCTGGGCACTGCTGGGTACTAAAGGCGATTCATGCCAGACTATAGTTCGATTGCCAAACCCCTGACCGAACTAACAAAGAAAAACCTTCCCCGACCGGTCCTGTGGTCTCCCCTCTGTGAGACAGCCTTTCAGGCTCTCAAAAATGCACTGGTTAATGCTCCTGTTTTGGCTGCCCCAGCCCCTAACAAACACTTTATCGTTTATACAGACACTTCCATGTTTGGGCTGGGGCAGTCCTCAGCCAAGTAGGAGAAGACTGAGGGGAGCATCCTGTTGCCTACATCAGCCGACAGCTCCTGCCACGAGAGGTCAACTATGCCGCGGTGGAAAAGGAGTTGTAACGGACCGTTTCACTTACAAGAGGATAAAACCCAGTTTAGGCGATAATCCCCTTTCCAGATGCACAGACAGCTACTGCAAACACCATTCTCCCGACTGGAACCACACGAACACTGGAACAGCTGAACAAGAAAAGCAGACATCGGCTTACACTCTTGGCAGTCAGCATACAATCCCATTCCCCCAAAGACCGAGACGACACATCGCTTTGAGGGTTAAGCAAGAACTCTAGACTGGGACACCCAGTCTGGCTTTTATTTCCAACTCACACATACAGGCCACACCCAGGGGGAGGCATAAAAGAACCAATGACATAGATGTTACCTCCCACACATCCCCTCCCCTTAGTGTGACACATAATCCCATTATGCATACAGAGTAAAATATACTTTTACACAACTTTCATAACTTTAAAACCATACATCACATTCACATAAAAATCCATATCCACAATCAATCCATTCAGGGGAACAACATATTAAAAAATGGCATGAATCCGACCAGGGGTTTAAAAGTTACTAAAAGTATCTTTTATTCCCCCTGGCTCAAACAGTAAAAGTAAAACATCCCCACAATGCATCCTGGCTTCCTCCCTTCTGCCCTGGAGATAATTGGAGAAGAAATCTAATTATCCAGGACTAGAGGCAGACTCCATTAACCACATGGTTGCAAAAAGACAGTAAAAGACATAAACTTACATACTGATACATTTAACACATAAAACACACATTTCTACATATCACCAGTTTAACTGAACACATAAATACCTACATAATATTTAAGACAGTATTACTGTGATATGTTACAAAGTCTTAAAGGGACATTAGTCCCAAAAGTCCCAATATGTCCATTGCTGATTTTAAAGGGCCAGTAGCAGCAATATAAATTATTACATGCCCAAATATAGTGTTTATAGAGCAATATGTCCATGGGCCGTAGTCGCAGGGCAGGAGGCTAGCAGCCAGGCCTCTCCAGTTCACAGTGGCGAAGCTGGTTTCGCCACATGTCTCCCCTTTGCCAATTAGACTAACAGGGTACCTGACTTTCTGCCGGTCAGTGCCCTGGTTAGTCCAGCAACCCACCCACAAAACAGAAATAACAGAGCAGCCCACCCACACTAACCGGTTACTACATCTGGGTGAGGAAGGATTTTGTCCAAGTTCTGGTGTTTCACCACTGCTGGGTGGGAGACGGGTAGGCTGCCTTGGTGGGTTGCTGAGGGGGCAGAGACCAGCGGTACTCTGTCCTGTTGCCAGCACTACCACGGGAGTAGTCTGGTGGGCGCCTGGTTGCTGGAGACTGACTGTCTCCCCTTTAGGTGCACAGCTCGACTGCCGGAGGGGGAGACCGACTGTCTCCCCTTTGGATCCATCACCCTGAGGCTGGGGAACAGGACCGACCGTCCCTATCCCTTGGGCTGTAAGTGCAGAGACTACGGTCCCATCTGCACAGTTGTGGGGCTTAACATCTCCCCTTGGTGGGTTAGGCTGCCGTGGGAGAGAGGGTATAACAAGCTCCTCTCTCTGGACGGTGAACTGCTGCTGGGGAGAGGGGTTAGCAGGCTCCTCTCCCTGCCACTCCTTCTGCTGGGGAAAAGGGAGACCAGCTGTTTCCCCTTTCATTCCCTTGTCCTGCGGTTGGGGTGCGAGACTGACTGTCTCTGCTCCCTGCAGGACACACTGCCGCTGGGGAGGAAGGACGGCACCTTCAGCTCCCTGGGGTACACACTGCCGCTGGGGAGGAAGGATTGCACCTTCTGCTCCCTGAGACACACCCTGCCGCTGGGGAGGGAGGACACGGCTCTCCTCTCCCTTTACTTCACACTGCCTTCCTGGCACATCACTTTGCTGCTGGGGGGCAGGAACAACAACCTCTGCCCCCTGTAACTCCGCCTGCCGCTGGGGAGGAGGGACGACACCTTCATCTCCCTGGGGTGTACGCTGCCACTGGGGAGGAAGGATGACACCTTCATCTCCCTGGGGTGTACGCTGCCACTGGGGAGGAAGGACGACACCTTCATCTCCCTGGGGTACACACTGCCGCTGGGGAGGGAGGACGCTGCTCTCCTCTCCCTTCACTTCACACTGCCCTCCCGGCACATCACTTTGCTGCTGGGGGGCAGGAACAACAACCTCTGCCCCCTGTAACTCAGCCTGCCGCTGGGGAGGAAGGACGACACCTTCGTCTCCCTGGGGTTGCTCACAGGACCAGTCTAAGAACTCTGCTACCTCGGGTACTGCTGGTTGCTGTTGGGCGGGAGGACCGGTTGTCTCTTCCCAGGCCTCATTGATGAGTCGCAGGTAATCCCCTTCCAGGTTCCATTCCTTGGTGACCAAATATCGTAGGTCTGCCTCGAGGTCCACAGCGCCAAAGAGACCCAGCATGTTCTCCCGGATGCCGTACAGGTCCCAAAAACGATAGTCGGCATCTTCCCCAAAGTCCTCGTCACCACTATTATCCCAAAATAGACCGGGGCCAGTGTATTCTCCGCCTTCTGGGAACTCATACTCTCCAATCCTGGGGACACACTGAGCCGCGTACCACTGTAGCGCCTGGTATGCGTCGTCGAGCACCAGTTCTCCATATACTAAGATCTCGAGTCTAGTCACCCACTTTTCTGTGGTCTGTTTTCTCAGGAGGGGCATCCGCTCTGCCATTCTAGCCAGAATTCGCTGCCTTCTGCTGCGGCGCCGATCCCCTCTTGAATACTGTACTTCCTCTAGGGCTTCGTCCCACAATCCTGCTCTGGCAGTCTCTCTGTACATCAACAGACCTCTTCTGACCCTCAATACGTAGCCGTGTCTCGTTATTGGAGGGAACTGCTATATCACACTGGGGATTGCTATGCGCTGCATATTCCCCTGAGCTCTTAATCACTTAGCTCTTTTAAGAGCTTGTTCCTGTTACGCTCTCCTGGAGGAGAGGTCTTCCCCACACGGTCCTGGAGGACAGAAGCCGATCCAGGGTGGAAGGAAGACGGCGCGGCTCCAGTTAAGCTACGGCGGTTGTGGAGCCTGCGGTGGTTGTGGTGTCGTCTGCAGTGCTTGGAGTCCTCTGAGAGCGCTAGGAGCATCCATCAACGGAGGGTACTCGGTCGGAGTACACGGAGCTCCGTTACAGGAGTGTTTGGACATGGTGTGGGCATTAAAGAAATTGACTCCCTACCTGTATGGACAAGAGTTTACTCTGGTTACAGACCATAACCCATTGGTGTGGCTAAACCGGGTCTCTGGAGATAATGGCCAGCTATTACGATAGAGCTTATCCCTACAGCCATTTAACTTTACAATAACTTACAGACCCGGAAAGCAGAATGGCAACGCCGATGGGTTATCCCGACAGACAGACCTCAGTCCAGAATAACCTCATATAACTGAGCTCCTAATCTTCCAACCGAGTACCTCTGTTGATGGATGCTCCTAGTGCTTCCCGAGGGCTCCAAGCACTTCTCCAGACACCATAAGCACTGCAATGTGAACCTCTCTTCCTGCAGAGAGCGAAGCTGGAACAAGCTCTTAAAAGAGCTAGAGGAGTATGTAGAGTATAGCAATCCCCCAGTGTAGATGCAGCCGTATCCACCAATCATGAGACGAGGCTCTATGTTGAGGGTCAAAACAGGTACAGCCAGACAGACTGTCCCTACTCCCTGTAACTCACCAAGCCACTGGGGAGGGAGGACGCTTCTCTCCACTCCTTGCAAGTTACTTACATTTTCAGAATCAGCATACTCCAAATACAAACATACTCGAAAATCAGACCATTCCCTCCAGTGGTTCAAAAGTTAGGTGGAAGTCCTATTTGGGACAAAGCAGCCAGTTTCCCTGGGACAACGTCCTGCTGGATAAAAATAAGATGGGTATTAAAGGGGGAGGGGAAGAGGCACATCCTCCCATTGAATCAAAGGGGCAGACACAGTCTTTTAAAAGCCAATAAGCCCAAATAGTCTTTTTAAATGACACTATACACCCCAGGGGCCATAGTCACATGGCAAGAGGCTGGCAATTAGTCCTCTCCAGGCACAAGTGGCAAAGGGCACTTCATCACACATCTTCCCTTTTGGGGGGAGACTAACCAGGTACCTGACCTTCGGTCAGTCAGTGCCTGAGTTAGTTGAGCAGCCCACCCACAAAGAAAAATTAGCAGAGTAGCCCCCCCCCACAATAAACTGTAGTGGCCTATAGGTCCCAGGTTGTAGCATGACAGTTCAGCACCCTCGGTCTCCATGGTGCAGCTATGCAAATAGCTGGGGATACTTGACGGGCGGAGGCCCGAGGCGCTCTGCCCGGTTGCGCTTCTGCTGGGATGAGGGTTTTACATGCCAGTCCTGCAACAAGGGGGTTGGTAGGGAAGAAGCCAGTGACCCTCTGCCCTGATGCCAGCTCTTCTGCTGGGGGAACCGGGGCATAGTCCTGCTTTGTAGCAAGGGGAATGTGGTGGTCAGTGGGGGCTAACTTTTTTTTTTTTATGATTTTTGAGAGTGTTTATATTTAAAGGATGCTGATTAATAATATGTAGTTTTTATGAAGATTGGATGTTTAGTTTTAAAGTTAGTGTATGTATTAAAAGTATATTTTCCTGCCTGTGATAATTACATTAACCCATTGTGTTCAGTAATTATATCACAGGCAGAGTGGAGGATTTCTGCTGGAATGAATGGGAGTGTTTTATTGTGTATTACGTGTTTAATAGTTGTTCTGCAAAATCCTGTGGGCGGTCCTATATGTGTAAAACCTCCATAAAAGAAAGCCCTTTGGTGCCAATTAAAGAGAACTACTTGACCCTCTAACTTGCAGCCTCGACTCATGTTTGTAGAGGTCAGCTATAATCACTACAGGGATTGCTATGCTCTTCATACTCCCTTAGCTACTGAGTTCTTGTAAGAGCTCTTGTTCCTGATCCTGCTTCGCTCTACAGAAGGAAGAGGTTCATCTACTGGAACATGGAGCCTGGTCATAGGTCCAGGGTGGATAGCAGACGGTGAGATACCAGCCCAGCAGCGGTGGTTCGTGGAGTCTGCAGCGCTTATAGTGTCTACGGTGCTGATGGTCCTTTGGTGAGTGCTAGGAGCATCCTTTCTACGGTCCAACTTCCAGCCAACCTGGAGGCAACCATAACATCTTATAACTTCTAAAATATTCATCACATTCACATAACACTGTTTTCAGAATCAGCATACTCCAAATACAAACATACTCAAAAATCAGACAATTCCCTCCAGTGGTTCAAAAGTTAGGTGAAAGTCCTATTTGGGACAAAGCAGCCAGTTTCAACCATAGTCACAGGGCAAGAGGCTGGCAATTAGTCCTCTCCAGGCACAAGTGGCGAAAGGCACTTATTCACACCTTGTAGCGGATGGCATTGGGCTGTCCTCAGAATTATGTGCTTTCGTATGTGTTTGTTTAATTTTTGCCATATGTATGTAAAGTTTATGCAACATTCGGCTGATTGTTCGGTAAAATCACTCCAGTAATTATGTGAGTGAAACTACCGAACAATCAGACCACCCCAGGAATAAGTGTGCCTCCAATTACCATTCGCAACAATGTTGCAAACGGGTAATTGGCAATCGGTGCAGTGTGTGCTTTGTCCTCTGGGTGGCCGCCATTCGGGAGATGAACACATCTTAAACTCCTGAACAGCAGTGTTTTGCCGTCGAGTGTCTGGAACCACCGCTGAGACCTCCACACTGCCGTCAATTCGTGTAGGAACTACCGAACGCCTCCCCGTTCGGTAGAAAGAACCCCACGAACAAGGGGGTTTATACGAATCCTCCCCATTCTCCATAACCTAAGCCGTTCGTGTATTTTATTCCCTTTTTGTGTGACCGACCGCAGGGCCAAAATGTATGGAACCCCTTTCGGCTGTTAACTCCAGCGTCTTTTTATTACCTCCAGGAATTTCCTGAACCCCTGGTCCGATCTGGGTGATTTTTGAATATGTTTCTCACCCAGATCAGGGCTAACAGGGGATTTACTATTTAAAGGGGTACATCAAGAAAACCAGGGGAACTGTGTGCTGCATAATGGGATTATGAGTCATACTAAGGGGAGGGGATGTGTGGGTGGCAACTCATGTATGATTGGTGTAGTTAAAAGAAGGATGAATGATTCAAAGTTTAGTTCTGCTCCTGATGCTGTGTGTCGTCCAGTCATTGGGATTGGTATGGGGATATTATTGAATTGTCTTGCCTGCTGGAATTATTGCCTTATGGATTTTTAATACTTGTTCCTGAGCCTCACTGGGATCTTGAGTGGAGATAACCTGTGGAATATCAGCTCTCCGCTACACACCTCAGTTCTGACAGTGTGTTCCACAACAATGGAGCCATGTTAAAGAGATCCCCCTCTGTCTCCTACAATACCGCTATTTTTGTTGCTACCTGGATACTTTTACAATACCGCCACATTTGTTGCTACCTAGATACTTTTCTGACACTGTTTATACGAACAAGCCTTGTCATCACTGTTCGTATACAAACGGTCGAACGGGGTGCCGACCAAACTGTGTCTCCATTTAAACTGCGGTTTCTGTGGTTAACTGCAAGATAATCACTTATCCCAAGGTGGTCGCCGCTCGTATGACGAACACGAGGCTGTGGGCATCTTGTCAGTGGGACTTGATCGTAAAACCCCTGCAACTATTATCAGCTACTGGTTTGCACAAATACCGCTGAGGTGCCGGTTGTCCCATCTGTTCAGACAGAAAGACACAAAAGCCATACAGACATTAAACCAATTCGTTTTACCCTCAACTCTCAGCCTTGACTCGTGTTGTAGGGAAAGGTGTATCCTAGCTTTGCTACAGCTAGTGGGATGTTCTACATTTACAGGAATTAATATTGTATGCTGATCGGAGCGCCACTCTCACTTTCCAAGTTCGGGAAACAGGATATCCAAGCGGTCCAACTACCAGCCAGCCTGGAGGCAACCGTAACATATAGTAATAGAGGGGTGAGTGGTAATAAACTCACATTGTAGAGAGCCTTTTATACACCGGCTCTAAACTTTACAGCTGGTATGCGTTAGGGTCAATAGAGGGGGTTTCTACTTGAATGTTCTAACTAGCATTCCAAATGGGATATCGGGGTGGTCCCCATTTGGGAGACGAAGGATGTCCTTTTGTAGGAGCACTCCCGAATGGAGAGCGGGGCACAATATACAAAAATACAGGGAAACACACATAATACCAAAGGGAAATCCACGAATAGACAGTGGTTCTGCCACTGCGTGCGCACAGCATCCGGCGTCAGGGAGACTAGCTGATCGGGCAGGAAGATTGAAGGGGACAGTCCGCTCGATTGGAGGAAATGCTGATCAGCGGACCGCCATGGTAATTCTTGACCATTCCTCTTTACAGAATTGTTTCAGTTCAGCAATATTCTTGGGATGTCTGGTGTGAATTGCTTTCATGAGGTCATGCTAGACTAATGACATCTCCAAGAGCTAATTGGAGTGAGATGTCAGCCAACTGGAGTCCAATCAATGAGATGAGATTGGAGGTGTTGGTTACAGATGCCCTGCCCTATAAAAAACACACACCAGTTCTGGGTTTGCTTTTCAAGAAGCATTGCCTGATGTGAATGATGCCTTGCACAAAAGAGCTCTCAGAAGACCTACGATTAAGAATTGTTGACTTGCATAAAGCTGTTATAAGGTTTATAAAAGTATTTCCAAAAGCCTTGCAGTTCATCAGTCCACGGTAAAACAAATTGTCTATAAATGGAGAAAGTTCAGCACTGCTGCTACTCTCCCTAGGAGTGGCCGTCCTGCTCAATGAGGTGAAGAAGAATCCTAGAGTGTCAGCTAAAGACTTACAAAAGTCACTGGCAAATGCTAACATCCCTGTTAGCGAATCTACAATACGTAAAACACTAAACAAGAATGGATTTCATGGGAGGATACCACAGAGGAAGCCACTGCTGTCCAAACAAAACATTGCTGCACGTTTACAGTTTGCACAAGAGCACCTGGATGTTCCACAGCAGTACTGGCAAAATATTCTGTGGACAGATGAAACCAAAGTTGAGTTGTTTGGAACAAACAAACACTATGTGTGGTGAAAAAGAGGCACTGCACACCAACATCAAAACCTCATCCCAACTGTGAAGTATGGTGGTGGGGGCATCATGGTTTGGGGCTGCTTTGCTGCGTCAGGGCCTGGACGGATTGCTATCATCGAAGGAAAAATGAATTCCCAAGTTTATCAAGACATTTTGCAGGAGAACTTAAGGCCATATGTCTACCAGCTGAAGCTCAACAGAAGATGGGTGTTGCAACAGGACAATGACCCAAAGCATAGAATAAATCAACAACAGAATGGCTTAAACAGAAGAAAATACGCCTTCTGAAGTGGCCCAGTCAGAGTCCTGACCTCAACCCGATTGAGATGCTGTGGCATGACCTCATGAAAGAAATTCACACCAGACATCCCAAGAATATTGCTGAACTGAAACAATTCTGTAAAGAGGAATGGTCAAGAATTACTCCTGACCGTTGTGCACGTCTGATCTGCAACTACAGGAAACGTTTGGTTGAAGTTATTGCTGCCAAAGGAGGTTCAACCAGTTATTATATCCAAGGGTTCACATACTTTTTCCACCTGCACTGTGAATGTTTACATGGTGTGTTCAATAAAAAACATGGCAACATTTCATTCTTTGTGTGTTATTAGTTTAAGCAGACTGGGATTGTCTATTGTTGTGACTTAAATGATGATCAGATCACATTTTATGAACAATTTGTGCAGAAATCCATATCATTCCAAAGGGCTCACATACGTTTTCTTGCAACTGTACATACATACATACAAAAATATTCTTGCACATTAACACACAGATCCATATAAATACACCGACACATACACACAAATTCATATAGACATAGACACATACACATTGATACACACTGTCAAATACACACATGCACCCTGACACACAAACATTGATACGTGCACACACTGATATAAAAACACACCCTGACACAGAAACACACACACTCACACACACATGTAAGTGATTTTCTTTTAATATCTGGCGCTTGGAGTCCTGCTGCTGTGGTAGTGAGGGGTCTGGAGCTCTTCATGCTCCTCTCCCCTCATGCTGTGGCTGCCTCCCTACCGCGCTGTCTCTCCGCATGACGCTGGGAGGAAGTGACAGGCTGTCATGGTTACCTCCAGGCTAGCTGAAGCTTGGACCGCTTAGATGTCCTGGTTTCCGATCTTGGAGAGGGAGAGCGCTGCTCCGAACAGCATAAATCCACAATCCTGTAAATGTAGATCTCCCACTAGCTATAAGTAAAGCTAGTATAACGCCTTAACCTACAACACGAGTCGAGGCTGCGAGTTGAGGGTAAGAACTGATTTAATGGATGCTCATGCACGGCTTTTTATACATATTTTCAGGCCAGAGGAACACCCCTCTGGACCTGATGGTACACGCCAGGGGCCGGGTGGTCGGTTGTTCGGGGGTTAGTTCATCTTTTAGTTCTTTACCCCGTTCGACCCTTTTAGTGCAAACGGTGACCACCCTGATCACAGTTAAAATGGATCCTGCTATCCCTGTAGGAATGATCCCTGTAGCTTCTCCTGAAATCCCAGCTGAAGTAGAGCAAAGTAGTGATTATAGCTCCCAATCCCCAAGCATGAGTTGAGACTTCATGAAGGGGTAAAATGATCTGGTTTGTTGATGGCCACAGCTCGGCCTTTTATGCAGATCTTTCAACAAGGTTTACTGCCACAGGGACAAAAAATACAGTAACCAATCATTTCACATTACAATAATAAACACACCCACACAAGCAGTGCAATTCCTCCTCTCTATACTGGAGATAATTGGCTTACGTGGTTGGAGTAAACTCAATTATCTCCAGGTAGAGAGAAACATTTTCTTTTTACAATATAACAAAAATATATTAAAATCCATAACTTGTATTTTGCCGAATTGAATCCCCATGTTCAACAAACCCACCAGATAGCTTGGATCTGAGCGCTCAATATAGCCGAACAGCGCTCATATGCCACAAACAGTTTGAACGCCATGGAGCTAAAGAGTTGGTTCACTGGCTGTTAGTGGAAATGTGTCCAAAATTCGCTCCATGGATCCAGCTACCTGGGGTCGGTCTCATTCGTATAATAATTGTCCCGAACGGCATGGTGTTCGTGAAACTGGATACGAATGCAATGGATGTTGGTGAGCCTCAGCGGTGTTCATCTGAAATGAAGGCCAAAAATTGTTCCACACTGTTGATGACAAAACACCACTCGGCGTTTGTATTCAGACAAATAACAGAATAACAGACAAACTGAAAGACTCCAGAGATCTAGCAAAACAGGGGTTTTGTCACAGTCAATTAGGCTGCGGTTAACCACAAAACCGCAGCTCCTGGGTGGTTGATTGTAGGCACACACTTCAGGTAGAGTGGTTATCCATTCGCCAATTTGTTTGGTGTTTTGAAAGGTGCACAGGGTTAATTGGCGGCACACGCCAGGGGCCGGGTGGTCGGCTATTCGTACATACGAATGGCCTGTAATACTTTGGGTTTGGGTAAAAGTAACCAAAAATAATAGCAAAAGTAACCAGGTAATAGTTACTGCTCCTAATTTTAATGGGGACAACACAGATCTTATAACAAAATTCTGTACACATCAGAAAGGGGTTGTCTTTACATAATAGTCATGTCCTGTCAATTGCATATTCAAAGAACTTAAAGCACATCTGGTATAAGCTGGTCAAAAGGTGTTACTTGATTAAACAAACACTTCCCAATAAAGTGTTAACAGGATATGCAGTGGGGGAGGGGGGACAAGAGGAAGATACAAATCAGGATCAAAGTCCAGCTGTTATAATAGAGCATCCTGACATTACTCAATGAACTGTGTAGTGTGACACAGGATATAAGGGGAACGGTGCTCATTAATCCATTTCACATAGGCTTTCACTTCCTCCCAGCCAGCTAACATTACAGGTGCCCAGTCGTGGTATTAGAGGACCGCGGCACCCGACCGGGCCCTGGTTCAGCAGTAATGTTTACCCGGTGCTATAATCATAGCACCGGGGGAACATTCAGCGGCACCCCTGTGTGCACAGTTTGGGAATCACTGATTTCTCCAATACAAATGAAAACAGCTTCCTAACAAGATATTCCAGACAGTATACTATACGTCAAATGTCGCCAAACAGAATACAGCGGATAATCTACAGAAAGGTATAATAATATAACAGTGTAATACAGTTAAAATAGGTTGCTGTGCCCTAAATTCAATTGCATTTGCTAGATGGAGACTTGGAAATTGCCTTAGGGTGCCACCCCTTGGATGATTGGGGGGGCTGGTCGAGGGTTCCCTTTCAGCTTTTGGATGATAACACAGTATGGAAAGCCAGACTTGGGATATATCCAAAAATAAAAACTGCTTTATTTTATGTATAAAAAATGAAATGAAATACAAGAAAAATGGTCCTCCTATGTTCGTGTGACGTGATTTCCGGTAGTCCTGCCTGTATGGCGCTTGCGTTCCAATCGGCAGCCATAATGCGTTCCACGCTTGAATTGTAAGTGGTCGTCATTGTTACAACATACAGAAGGTTCTATCTTTAGTGAACAGTAAGGAAGCCTACAAGACTCAAAATGGACAAGTATCAGAAATAAACAGCAGCATGTAACTGAATTAGTAGAGTCCCATTAGATGAAATAGATAAAGAGCCCAAAACTTATACTTGGAAGTATCTCTCTGGTAATTGGATAATTTAAGCTGATTTATTAGGGGAAGTATTCTTTAAAAATATGTTATTTTTGTTCTGGGTGTTTGTCTGGAACATAATATGACCAGAAACACCCCCCCCCCTCTTTTTTTAGATCTTTAATGATATTTTAAATCCCCTCCCTTCTGTTTGATTAGTTTCAAAACCCAATCACATGCACATCCCTTGGCTTTAAATGTATATGAATTGTAAAGAGCTCAAAGTCATAATAAAACGAAGACATGTCAAAACCCATAGAGTGGAGAGAAAGGTGTGTTTTTTTTTTTTTTTTTTTTTTTAAAAAACACTAGGTACATATGTTATAAATAATAGGGATGCACCGAAATTTCGTCTGCCGAAATTTCCGGTTGAAAATCCGCCTATCCCGTTTCAGCAGAAAAAGAGTCAAATTTGGCGAAATGATTTACTTTTTTATTTTTTTGTGACCGGGGGGAAAGAACACTAAGGGACAGGGGAGGGGGGGGAGAACAATACACTGGGTTAGAACATTCAAGCAGAACATCTATTCACCCTTACGCAATATGACCACTAAAAGAGAAGGGAAGTTTTTCATATTAAATTAATTAAATGTATTAAAAGGTCTAATATTAAAAAAATTATATGAAAAAAACTTTTTTGAAATTATTTGTGGAAAAGTCATTTTCGCTTTCGGTTTTCGGCCAAGGGCATCCTGAATTTTCGGGTTTCGGTTTCGACCCAGAATTTTCATTTTGGTGCATCACTAATAAATATACAAACTTAACTGATGGTTATTACCTAAAAATTGAGATATATAGAATAAATAAAACCATAAACCAGAAAACATATTGTCAGTTTTTTATGTATGATAATTACTATTTCTATTTCCACTGGCAGGTCAAACAAGGAATCTACTACAATTTCAATATCAGAACCTTAGGTGCTGCATGTGTTTAGAATGTATGTGATATATGCAGTGTAATTTATTCCTCTACCATCAATGCAGATAAGTGAGGCTTTTTGGACTAAATCTAATTTTGCAAAGCAAATTAAAGTAAAAGAGAGTATACATAATTTTGCTAGGGAATTGGGTAAAGCACTTAAAATACTTAAAGCGTCACTGTCATGGCCGAATCCCGTTTTTTTTTAACCCCACGACTCCACTACATCTAATTGACCCCTTAGTTACCCCCAAATGCCCCTAAGCCCCCATAACCTATTGTCTAATCTTTATTTTCTGCCCCAATCTATATTCAAGGCGCCGCCATCTTTGTGTGGGTAGAGGAAGTCCCTCTGGGACACTGTTACAGAGATCCCCTCTGTCGGATACATGCATCTACTTTTGTTTCACTTTTTATACTTTGTTTTATGCGAACCCATTCTACAAGTCATTCGTATATACGAATGACCGACCACCCGGCCCTTGGCGTGTGCCGCTAGTTAATCTTTTTGACCTCGAAACCACCGAAAGAACCGACGAACAGCGGACCACCCTACCCCAAGAGTGTGCCAACAATTAACCTCCCGGGACCTGTGATTTGTGGTTAACCGCAGCCTAATTGTATGTCATCAGGGTGGTCACTGTTCGTATACAATTGACCGAACGGAGTGCCAAACAACTCACTAAAGAACTGTCGAACGACGACCACCAAGATGCTGGCGTGTGTCCCCAATTATGTTGTGGCTTCTGCGGTTAACTGCACTCTAAGTACTTGTCCCAAGATGGTCGCCATTCGTAGGCTGAACACAATCTTTGTGTCGTCGAATGCTCAGCGGGACTTAAGCACCTAACTCCTGGAACAATAATCGGCTGCTGGTTCATATGAATACCGCAGAGGTGCCGGTTGATCCATCCGTTCATACAAAAACTATAGGAACCGACTTTAACTCTATGACTCTTACACACCATTTGTGGGATCTTTGCGCCATTCATATATTTTGTGCGCTCAGATCTGAGCTATCCAGAGAATGGTCGAATGGGATTTTTTATTATTAAAATATAGAAGTTATGCATTTTTATGTTATTTTTATGTGGGAAATAAAACGTGGTATTTTCATGTGCTTGGAGATAATTAGGTTAGTCTAACAGTTGAAACCAATTATCTCCAAGGTAGGGGGGAGTGTTTTCAATAGATGCACTGTACTCTTATTGGTTGGGACATTGCATTGTCCAGTGTACCATCAGGTCCAGAGGGGTTGTCTGACCTGATAACTTGTATAAATTACCGTGCATGAGTGCCATTAAAACAGTTTGTTTTACCCTAAACTCGCAACTCGACTCATGTTGTAGGGAAAGGTGTACCCTAGCTTTGCTATAGCTAGTGGAAGATTCTACACTTACAGGAATACCATTGTATGCTGATCGGAGCGGCGCTCTCACTCTCAAAGTTCGGGAACCAGGATATCCAAGTGGTCCAACTTCCAGCTAGCCTGGAGGTAACCGTAACAGACACGTCATCTGCCCACACTAGATAGTGCTGTGAGATTCTCCCACATGTCCAGTTAAACACTTGGGCATGCGATTGGGAATTTCATCTATTCATTCATTTGTCATAAAGACGAATGAATGACTAGAAATTTCAGACGAACAAACAAACACTGAATATCAGTTTATTACAAGGAGGGAGCTACCGCCACACGTAGCTCCCTCCTTGTAATATGTAAAGATAGAAGCAGCAGTGAGCAGTGCTCCCCGCCACTTCCTAAGCCCCCCATGTCCTCCCTCACTCTATGGGGTCAATATGACCCCCATACTAGCATAAGGGAGATTAAAATCTCCCGAATGCCCCTACTCGCTATACAGCGAGTAGCGGCATGTCTACTAAAAAGTGAGCCGCCTGTTATAAAGAAAAAAAGGGGGGACTTTTTCCTCCCCCACCCCTGCACGGTGGGTGGGGGCACTAAATAGCAATAAGGGGGGGGGACCTATTGTCCTCCCCACCTGCCCCCACCCCTGAGCGACTGAAGATTTTAGAAAAAAAGAAGACATCAAATGGTAAGTTTTATTTTTCTTTACAAGTTAGTTATTTTATTCCCCCCTCACTATTTTTAGGGTGAGGGGGATTGGTAGTGGATAGCTTTTTATTTGGGTGAGGGGGGCTAGGGGCTTATGGGTAGGGGGATTTTCATTTAGGGCCCCCACCTGCCGCTTTAGGGGTGGGAGCCGGGGGGGAGAACAGTAGGTCCCACCCCCACATTCTAATTTAGGACCCCCATCCACAGCTCAAGGGTGGGGGCTGGGGGGAGGACAATAGTTATTTAGGGCCCCACCCACCACGCATGTGTAGGGGCCAGGGGAAAGACAGTGGCTCCCCCCTTCACATTATTATTTAGGGCCCCCAACTGCCGCTCAGGGGTGGGGGCTGGTGGGGAGGATAATAGGGGCCCAGGGGTGGGGGCCAGGGGGGAGGATAATAGGTCCCCCCCCACTATCCTTTAGGGCCCCCACCCGCCACTGGTTGCTCACTGTGTAACGGATCACCTGGCACCCCGACTGGGTACCTCCGGTGAAAGATGCTCCTAGTGCTTACTGAGGGCTCCAAGCACTCAGCCAGACGCCATAACTACCGCGGACCCCACGAACCGCCGCAGCTTGGTTGGGGCCTCGCCATCTCCTATCCACTCTGGACCTATGACAAGGCTCCAGTCTCCAGTGGGTGATCCTCTCCTCCAAGAGAGTGAAGCAGGAACAAGCTCTTAAAAGAGTTTAGAAGTGATTATCTAGGGGAGCAGGCAGAGCATATCAATCCCTTGTAGTGATATAGCGATTCCCCCAATAAGACACAAGACTCTAGATCAGTGATGGCGAACCTTTTTGAGCCCGAGTGCCCAAACCGCAATACATGCCAACTTTTTTTTCCTTAAAGTGCCAACACGGCAATTGCATGTGTGTGTGTGGGGGTGCGTGCGTGTGTGTGTGGGAGGGTGCGTGTGTGTGTGGGGGGGGTGCGTGTGTGGGGGAGGGTGCGTGTGTGGGGGAGGGTGCATGTGTGTGGGGGGTTGGTGTTGTATGTGTAAATGAGGGGTGCTGTGTGTGTGTGTGTGTGTGGGGTGCTGTGTGTGGGGTGCTGTGTGTGTGGGGTGCTGTGTGTGTGTGTGGTGCTGTGTGTGTGTGGGGTGCTGTGTGGGGGGCGGGTGCTGTGTGTGGGGGGGTGCTGTGTGTGGGGGGCGGGTGCTGTGTGTGGGGGGGTGCTGTGTGTGTGGGGGGGTGCTGTGTGTGTGGGGGGGTGCTGTGGGTGTGGGGGGGTGCTGTGTGTGTGTGGGGGGTGCTGTGTGTGTGTGGGGGGGTGCTGTGTGTTTGGGGGGGTGATGTGTGTGTGTGTGGGAGGGGTGCTGTGCTGTGGGGGGTAAGGGGTACTGTGTGGGGGGTAGGGGTAGTGTGTGTGTGAGTAGGGGTACTGTGTGTGTGTGGGTAGGGGTACTGTGTGTGGGGGGGGGTAGGGGTACTGTTGTGGGGGAGTAGGGGTACTGCTGGGGGTAGGGGTACTTCTGTGGGAGTAGGGTGGTGCTGTGGGGGTAGGGTGCTGTGGTGGGTAGTCGTGGTGCTGTGTAGGGGTGGTGCTGTGGTTGGTAGGGGTGGTGCTGTGGTGGGTATGGGTGGTGCTGGGGGGTAGGGTGCTGTGGTGGGTAGAAGTGGTGCTGTGGGGGGTAGGGTGCTGCTGGGGGGGTGGGGGTGCTGTGGGGGGTAGGGGTGGTGCTGGGGGGGTAAGGATACTTCTGGGGGGGTAGGGGTGGTGTGTTAGTATCCCACCCCCCTCCTTCTTACCTTCAATGAAGTGTGGGGGGGGGGACACAGCCATCCCTGGTGGTCCGGTGGTGGTAAGTACTGCAGGGGGAGGGATCTGTGTAGCAGCTCCCCCTGTCCTCCCGCGCGATGCTGTGTGGAGCGTTGCCATGGTAACGCTCGGCAACGCTCCACACAGCATCGCGCGGGAGGACAGGGGGAGCTGCTACACAGGTCCCTCCCCCTGCCTCCCGACCCGGAAGCAGAATAGGCGCCTGTCGTTTCGGGCAGGCAGGTGCCTATTCTGCAGTGATGGCGGACCTGTGGCCGCGTGCCCACAGAGAGGGCTCTGCGTGCCACCTGTGGCACGCGTGCCATAGGTTCGCCATCACTGCTCTAGATTGAGGGTTAGGCAGGAACAGAATGAACTGAGGTTTTATTGCTTCTTTTATACATATTTCTCCACAAGGTTACAACCCACGTGCTCTTGTGGAACAGCCAATCAACAACGTACAATACAGTCAGACACTCCCAGCAAATACACACAAACACTCTCCTCTGCCTGGGATTCAATTACCTCAACACAATGGATTAACTTTATTATCACAGGCAGGAAAAATACTGTATTCCACAATATTAATAACTTCTAAAATATACATACAATTCCCATAAAAAACATTCTGAATCAGCATACTCCATATACAAACATATCCAAAAATCATACAAATCTGGCCAGTGGTTAAAAAGATAGCTGGAAGTCCTACTTGACCGACCGGAAGCATGGCTTTCCTGCCCAAAAGAGTTCCAGAGATTTGGGCTGTGCAGTGGTCTATTTTACTCTGTGAAAAAGGCTAAGTCCCATTCGAATGCACTAACGGGATAGCCTAGTATAACATGGCGTTCGAATCGTCGAACGCACTTTTATTCCAGCTGAAGTGTCGAAGTTGCTGAGAAGGTATGGGTCAGCGGTGTTCGTGCCATTGTGTAGCCGTTTTCAGTTCCATGAATTTGATGGCACACACCGCTGACCACGTTCGAGTAAATAATGATGGGCGCCCATGTGTTTGAATGTATGTACGGCGGCCATCCAGGGGTCGGCAATTAACCTGCGTTTAACCAACAGCCTGGGAGGTAAATTGACTGCACACTTCCCCTTGTGTGTGGTCCGCCTGTTTGTTAATTAGTTTGGTAAGCCCCATTTACCAAACCATATGGGAAATTTACATGCACAAAGTATTTTAACAGTTTGGGGACTCTGGGGACACAGTTTTAAAGGGGCACTGTTCCAATAAAAGTCCATAAGCCCCAAAAATGTTTTAAAGGGCCATACACCTCAGGGCCATAGTCAGTAGGCAAGAGGCTGGCAATTATTCTCCTCCAGGCACACTGTTTACTAGACATGCCCCTACTTGCGATATAGTGAGTAGGGGCAGAATTTACTATTACTAAGTAACCTTTACTCAGTATTGGTAAATGTGGCTGAAAGACCAATTTAGGTCTTTCAGCGTTTTGGTAGGTAGCTCCCGAATACCGTGGGAATCAGGAAGTTATCTACTAAGTGGCTGCAAGATACAGCCGCGGCAATGAATAGGATCGGAGTTTCATTAATTCAAATGAAATTCGGATACGAACAAAGTCCCGAATTGTGTTCTAACACGAATGGAGAAACTGTTCTCATTCTATTAGGACGCAATTTGTCAGTTTTGCCGGCGTTCTGTTTAAGTGACAGGACGTTCGGCAATACTGACAGGAAGCATTGCGGGAACAGGGAGGAAAGCCAAGAATTATGGGAAAATGTATCTGACCACCAGATATGAAGCACACTTTGCTCCTCCGCTGGTCATAGCTGGTCATGGCGTAAGAAACCTTCATAAGGCAAGTAGTCCCTACTTTATCTTATAGGAAAAAGTCAAAATAGGATCAGCGCTAAAAATGCCACAAATATGGGGGGTGTATGATAAATAGGCAGCACACCCATATACAGGGGAATACCCTCCAATCCCCTATAAATAGTTAGAAATAGAGCAAGAAACAAAAGGAAGGGTGCGCCTTTAATACAAAAGATTATATATAAAATGTATACATGAAATAGTTACAGACAGAGTCCAGGGTAATAATCCTCAATAAATAAGGGAAATTCCTGTAGGGCAGCGGTGATTCGTCTCAGATGCCGACTTGTATTTTCAGTGCGCCATATGGGAAGAGAACAGAAAAAAAGAGGAAATCCAATGGTACAGTAGGTAGGTATATATGGATATAAAAATATGTAAGTATTACTCACAATTTCCAGAGCTAAAATCCAGCTCTGGTATGAAATGCGTGAAGTGGAATGATCCCCACTAAAGGATAGGGGCGGGGCCGGACCGCCATGCCGAGAGGTCGCATGCAAGGCGAGCTCCTGCGGAAAATCGTCCCTAAAGCCTGTAAAAAGCACAAAATAACCCATCTGCAATCTGGCAGAAGCGGTCCTGCGGGCACAGAGGCGTTGGTGCTGAGGCCAATCTGACTACAAGCGATCGGACATCGGCACAGCCACATCTGAGGCCTACCCGGGCGGTGAGTGAGGTGGACGGCCGCCACCTCGCTATCCTGCCCTGTGGTTCCCACTCGGACCTCTGAAGCCACGCAGTGAGGGCCCCGTTCTCCCCCCCTTTGGACCGGTGGGGGTCATCCCGGTCCCAGGAGACTGTCCCCACGACCTGAAGAGCCCGGAGAGGGGAAGAACCTCCGCTGCCAAAATAGCGGTCGTGGCGGGCAAAACTACAGGGGTGGCAAGGCCAGAAACCACCAGGGCACAGCTGGCCAGAACCATCAGGGAAGCACGGACGGCGAGAAAGCAGAGGGGTTACCCAAGACGACTACACCAGACTTGCAAACATGTGGGAACCTCGAATCCAGCGGTGACATTCAGCCGATACCTGCTGCTCGACCTTGTACCACACGCCAACCCGGCCGCCATTTGGGACACCCCTGTGCTCCAGCTGTCTCCTGGGGAGGCTTGGGCAGCGGCAAGGGACTATACTCGGAGAGCATACCCACCACCCTTCCCACTACGCTCTATGCTGGACTCAAATCCACATATAATGCAGTGGGGATGGCTCCTGCCTTTTTTATTTTTATTTTTTCTCTACTTTACACACAAGCGAAGTCCAACTAGATACCACTAATGGCACAAAATACGCTCTCCCCAAATGCAGCCAAGACAAACCAACACCCAAGAACCGAAACTAAAATGGCGGAGACCGCATGGCTCCCTCCTCACTCGACTCGTCACAAGAAGATGGGCTGGCTCAACACCAGGGGAAAGCAACTACACAGAAGCGACTTAAATCCCCAGACCTGCACCTACCCCACGCGGATCGACAGAGCACACGGCAATGAACGGCAATGCAAGCACCCACATGTGACCTACCCGGGCCAAAGACCAACTGGGATGCGTCCCCAAGACATCAACTGCAGACGCGCAGGACCCATCATCGAAGGCAACTACAGACCGGGGAGGGCCTTGCTCGGACTTTGTCTCGTAATGCCGCTCTACCCCCTCCACTTACCCCGGAACCGGGACTCGTTTGCTGGACTGCCCCTACACTTGCATTCCTCTCCAGGTTTCTTTGCTGCAACTATAATAGGCTACCGTCTCTATCTTAGGCTAGGATGCATGATCAACCTGGGTAACATACAAAACATGTCTAGATCTGGCCTACAGGCGATGCTCTATCCTGTTTTAATTACTGACCACACAGAGAGTATAGTATTCCTGCAACATTCAGCTTGTAAGCCTAAATTGGTTAAAGTAATAAGCAACTACTAAAAATGCACTACTGGTCATGCCACTGTTTAGCCTGCTTAAGATGCACCTGTTCTCTCATCTTGATTTTTGTAAGAGGATACAAGTATACTTCATCCAGGTTATGCACAAGCTATATCTCTCACTTAGCGTATACACACATGAGCTGATGAATAGGATGTTATACCAAACATACAGATATAACACTTTTAATATGTCAAGCTATGTGCAAAGCCATTATATTACTACTTATTAGATAGGAGCAGGAATTACGCTATGTTTACCCACTGTTTCTATTTCCTCTCAAAAGCTAAAAATCAGCGACTATTATACTTTTATCTTATATGTATATGCAAACATTTAAGAAAAGAACAGCTAACGTTTAAGCAGACATAGCACCTTTAGTGTGTAAAGCTAGATGTAAACTCACTGGAAACTGTTTGTTGGATAGAAACAGGAATTAAGCTACAATTTACTATTGTTTATTTTGACTCGTTAAAAACTCGTTTTATACCTAAAAAAAAAAAAAATGTGCACATACTAATACCACGATAGGTCTGTATGCATATCTATATGAACGCTGTTGTGGCGTATGGAAATTTCATGTACCTACCTGCACAATAAAAATATAGAATTTAAAAAAAAAAAATTGATATAAAAAGAGATCACGTGACGCGCGGCTAAAATCACTTCCGCGTCACGTGGTTTAAATGAAACGCATGCGAAGTTAGCCGGCCGGGCGGGACAAATCGAACGTTGCGTCACCAAAGGAGAGGAGCCCTATGGTGATCGCGAACGGAGGCAGTGTTTGCATGCTGTCTGTTCAAATAGACGAGCAGACAGCATGCTTACAGTTTGTATAAACGGAAGGGGAAAAGGTCTATTATACAGTTGGATTGATTCTGTAGGGCAATAAAGAGCCAGACTCCATTTTTAAAAGAAGACTGGACTGCATAATTGCAAAACACTTAATACATATGTATATGCTTAAGATGCAATGTGTAAACTGTGAATACAATTAGTCATGAGTACATAAGAAAATAATTACAAGGATAAATATTTAAACATGAACTAAATAAAACAAAAATATTATATAAAAACAAGCAGAAATATTGAAAATAGGGAAAATTAAAAAGATCAAACTGTATATTGAGACCCTGTGGGGCAAGAGTCTTTAAATTAAATGCCCATTCCATCTCTTTGCTGCCTAGAATTTTTTTAATGTCTCCACCTCTCCAAGGGATACTGCAGGTATCTATACCTATGCATTTAAGAAGTTTAGGTTTTTTTTCCGTGTTTAAAAAAAAAAAAAATGCTTAGATACTGAATGGTTTTCAAAACCTTTTAGGATGTTTTGGCAGTGTTCTGCCAATCTGTTTTTTTAATTCCCTAGTAGTCATGCCCACATATTGAAGACCACATGGACATTCTAATAGATAAATAACGTTCTTTGTGCTGCAGTGAATACATTTTTTTATAGGGTATGTTCTTTGTGTAATAAATGATTTAAAGAAGTAGTTTTTGATTTCATTTTATCGTCTGTACGTTTACATACTATGCATTTATTGCATTTAAAAAAAAACTTTGGGTTTATTTAAAAATGAGGGGAGACAGAAAGAAGAGGTAGTATGGCTTTGTTTAGTTTCTTGTAAGGATGGATTTAAGGCTGGGTGCCCCTCTGAATATAACGTGTGGTTTATCGGGAATAATACCAGCTAGAGCCTCATCCTGTTTTAATATATGCCAATGTTTGTTGATAATATTCTTCATAACATTATTTTTGTTATTGAAGTCAAAGATAATTGGCAATGTTAACCCCTAAAGGACGCAGCTTCAGAAGCTGGACATACCCTTAAGGACTCAAGCTATTTTTGCATTTTCTGCTGTTTGTGTTCAACTGCAATTTGCATCGCTCTCATTTATTGAACCAACACATATTATATATCGTTTTTTAAAGGACAAGATGGGCTTTACTTTGATGTGACTTATACATATATAAAATCTAATTTATTATTAAAAAAACGTAAAAAAATGAAAAAAAAATGAAAAAAATATATATATTTTTCACAGTTTTGGCAATAATAGTGTGTGTATAATATGTCCAGCTTAGGAAAAGTAATTAAAAATAAATTCATTTAGGTGTCTTGTTTTTCAAAGTGCATAATATGTAAAGGATTTCAGCTTATTTTAAAAGTTACAGGTCACAAAATACAAGGAGTAATATAAAATTTAAATGTGAAAATCTTTTAGAAGTTGGTATGTTTGACTTGTAAGTTTGACAGCTGTCACAGAAAACAAAATTGCTACACAAAAGTATATATTTATATAAAGAAGACATCACAGGCTATTTATTTAAGGGTATTTTGACACTTTTTACATAGCCATTTTCCCACCAATCTCTGCTACATATTGCAGTAAAACAGTTTTTTCTGTTTTTTGAAATACACACATATAACAAGGTTTTTTAAATGTGTATTTTGTAAAGCTGCTGTGTGCTATTCCTGGTCAAAATCCCATTTTGTGTTCAGTACAATACCCTTCTTGTATGCCTTTGCCACTATTTTGGGAAGCTACAATGAAATATAAGAGGCCAGATTATTTCAGTTTCTACAGTTAGAAAATTCAAAGATGGATTTAATGGACCTATGTCTTATTTTGGGGCATTATAGTAGTTTGGTTGTTCAAATGACTGCAAAAAGTCCTACCATTTGTGAAAGTAGACACTCCAGGGTATCTCATATGGCATATATTGTGCCTTAACATGTCGCCATTTTTTTGCCATTATATGTCAAAGTTTGTGGTAAAAAACCACAGCGGCAAATATAGCAACACCCTCACCACAACACGCAAAATTAATCCAAGCTACCACGTCAAGCATCAATCACATAGCAATCTCCAAAACAGCGCACATTCTGCACAAACTAAAACAAACCACATACTCGCAAGGAAATAAAGCAGGCAAACACCTAGCGAACATGCTACGCCAAAAACAATCCAATGCCAAAATTCCATTTCTACTCACACCCCACGGATCTAAGATCCACAACCCACAAGAAATCAATGATACTATGGCAGACTATTATCACACACTATACAACCTCAAAGAAGACCCTAGTCTACATCAACCCACACCTCAGGACATTCAGAACTTCCTACAACTGTCCTCACTGCCAACTCTGTCGGAACAACAAATACATATAATACAACACCCAGTCACACGAGAAGAAATACAGAAAGCTATACACTCACTCCCACAGGGCAAGTCACCGGGACCTGACGGTCTCACAAATGCCTATTACAAGACGATGACAAATGTCCTAACCCCATACCTAGAAAAAACCTTCAACAATATCATCACGACAGGCCAAATGCCCCAAGACATGCTTATGGCACATGTGGTTACGCTACCCAAACCGGGCAAACCCCCCAATAAAAGTCAAAACCTAAGGCCAATCTCCCTGCTCAATACAGATATTAAATTATTGGCTAAGATCTTCTCAAACAGACTGTCAGGCATCATCCCAACCCTAATACATGACGACCAAGTAGGTTTCGTTAACGGCAGACAGGGAGCAGACGGAACCCGGAAAATACTGGACCTATTACAAAGGAGACGTGGAGGGGGGGCCCAGTGTGTTATGCTATCATTAGACGCTGAGAAAGCCTTCAATAGGTTGCACTGGCCCTTCCTCCAAGCTGTTTTGCTCAAATATGGTTTTCCGGAAACCTTCCTGAGACTGGTGGGAGCTTTGTACTCTAAGCCAACGGCGAATGTCACAAACGGAGGCTTTAGCTCAAAACAATTCCATATCACGAACGGGTCGCGACAAGGCTGCCCATTGTCGCCTCTCCTCTACATACTCTCACTAGAACCTCTTACACAACTCATTAGAGACGACCCGAATATCCACGGCATCACTAGCCCAGGGAAGGAACATAAACTCACGCTTTTCGCAGACGACATCCTTCTAACGCTAGAGCAACCACACATATCCCTACCCAACTTTCACCGTATACTAACCCAATATAGCAAATGCTCTTACTATAAACTCAATATGAATAAGACACAAGCGATGGGAATGAACATACCGGCAGTAGATCTAGAGAGACTGCGCACATCCTTTAAATACGACTGGCGCAACGACCACCTAAAGTTCCTAGGAATTAACATTACCCCAAATCTAGCATCCCTCTACAAATTAAACTACCAGAAACAATTGACTGAAATAAAAAACTTGCTGCTAAGCTGGAAAAACAAATTCATATCCTGGACAGGGAAAATAGCTGCAATTAAAATGATAATAGTACCCAAATTGCAATACCTATTTAGAACACTACCCATAAAACTACCATCTAGATTTCTACAAGAGGCACAACAACTACTCCTAAACTTTATATGGAACAAACGGAGAGCAAGGGTAGCGAAAAGCACATTATACATGCCACGCAAACAAGGGGGAATGGGAGTACCCAACCTAGAAAGTTACTACAAGGCGGCAATCCTAAGCCCCATACTGGCAGCCTGCCACCGGAACCAACCAACCCAGTGGATGACCCTAGAGGCGCAATCTGCTGATAACATACCCCTCAACATATTAGCATGGCTTCCCCGACACAAGAGACCAGACATGGCCAAACTACTCCCAACCATAGCCCTTACCTTATCAACATGGGACAAATACTGCCGCAAACTGGGCTGGTCACATAAAACATCGCCCGCCACACCCATAAAAGCACTTCCCCATGTGATATCAAACTTCAACTATGCCCTATGGCACCGACATGGTGTGACACACCTACACCAGTTGCTCCAAGGAAACACACTTAGACACTTCGAGGATCTATCATCCTCATACAAGCTGCCACGGATGGCTTCCTTCTCCTATAGGCAGTTACAATCCTGGCTCAACAAACAAGTCTTGACAATAAATGATAATGTACAGGGGCCACAGCTGACGATAGTAGAGAAAATATGCTCACGTCTCTCAACCCCCAAAAAACTGATATCTGAACTATATCACACAATGCACCCCCCAAGAGACCACGCAAAACTCTCATTTATCGCAGCATGGGAGAGGGAATTTGAATATACCCTTAGTGCGAAACAATGGGAGGAGATCCTTCTAGCACATCCCTCGCTCTCCAAATGTACATCCTATATGGAACTATCCTGAAAAATCCTATACCGATGGTATCTGGTGCCTACACGCCTAAAATCATCATACTCACAAGCCTCAGACCTCTGCTGGAGGTGTCAACAACACAAAGGCACAATGCTCCACATTTGGTGGAAATGTCCTTCACTAACAACATTCTTGGACAATATAGCTACCATTATTCAGGATAGCACAAAAATACTGCTACCTCGCACACCTGAATTGTACCTCCTCCAGCTCTTTCCAAAGGGTATCCTACGTAAGCACAAATACCTAATATATCACATACTTCTGGCTGCACTAATAGTCATCAGTAGAAACTGGAAATCTACCACACAACCCCAAATATCTGAATGTATCCAAACAATAAACATGACTAAACGTTACGAACTCGCAACACGCTGTTCAGAAAACACAAAACAACAAACTTGGTCACAGGCCTGGGAAGTCTGGCACAATTACATAGACAATAAAAGTCACCCCCAAATGAGCGACAGTGGTAAAAAACTACGGATCGACAGCTGTGCCCCTTCAATTATGAACCTGTAAACTAATGTACCCATCTGAACGATTGTGAGCTTTGACTTAAAACTGGTTGCGACAAAACTCGCACCATATGTATAAGAAGAACTAAAACTCCTGAAAAAGAATTACCAGCAGCCAACCACCTGGGAGACCTAACTCCTCCACCCCTCCCTTTCCCTTTCCCTCTCTCTTCTTTTAAGCTTCCCCAACTACCCCAAGTTACCCCCAGTTTATTCTTCTTAGTGATGCACCAGACATTAAATTCTCGAACATTATATGTAGAAAGTGTCCAACCGTCTGTGCACCTTATGAGGCCGAACAAGGGCTCCTCAAGCCTTTGAGAAACCCACATAAGCGGATACACATACTGTAATCACTAACCGACTGTTAATATGTTGTACTTAATTACCTTGTGAAGGTTGTTAGATGAGATGTATGTGAATTATAAAATGTCAACCAACACCCCATATCCCCCTTTCTCTTCTGTACCCCAAAAATTCAATAAAAATTGTCAATGATAAAAAAAAAGTTTGTGGTAAAAAATTTTTTTTCGCATTTTTTCCTTAAAGGGAAACTCCACTGCCAGGAAAACGATCAATTTTCCTGGTACTGGAGGGTCTCTCTCCCTCCCACCCCCCAATCCCCGGTTGCTGAAGGGGTGAAAACCCCTTCAGTGACTTACCAGGGGCAGCGACAGGTCCCACGTCGCTGCTTCCTCCTCCCCCGCCGCTCCTCCTTCTGCTTACGTCGGCCGGTGGGCGAGACTGATCTCGCCCGCCGGCCGAGGAGACCTAATGCGCATGCGCGGCAATGCCGTGCATGCGCATTAGCGCACCCCATAGGAAAGCATTGAAAATTAATTTCAATGCTTCCCTATGGGGAATAGAGCGACGCTGGAGGTCCTCACACAGCGTGAGGACGTCCAGCGACGCTCTAGCACAGAAAACCTGTGCTATGAAGCAGGAAGTGTCCTCTAGTGGCTGTCTAATAGACAGCCACTAGGGGAGGACTTAACCCTGCAAGGTAATTATTGCAGTTTAAAAAAAATTGCAATAATTACACTTGCAGGGTTAAGGGTAGTGGGAGTTGGCACCCAGACCACTCCAATGAGCCGAAGTGGTCTGGGTGCCTGGAGTGTCCCTTTAAGCATTACATTTGTGCTGGGCATTTTGTATATTTTATATGTTCCAGTATGATCAAACACCCCTTATTATGCTCAGCTAAGTCTTCTGAGTAAAACAATACCCCCAATGTATGTCGTTGACACTATTTGGTGACGTTACAGTGCCATAAAGGAGACCTGACCATTTCAGTTTTTAGAGTAGAATTTTGATAGACGGATTTGCAGGGCTTATGTTTCAATTTGGGCCATTATAGCAGTTTGACTGTTTCAAAAACCGCAAAAAGGCCTACCATTTGTGAAAGTAGACACTCCAGGGTATCTCATATGGCATATATTGTGCCTTAACATGTCGCCATATTTTCACCATTATATGTCAAAGTTTGTGGTAAAAAAATATTTTTCGCATTTTTAACTGCTTTACATTTGTGCTGGGCATTTTGTATATTTGAGATGTTCCAATATGATCAAACAACCTAAATTATGCTGAGCTATCTCCTATGAGTAAAACGATACCCCCAATGTATGCCTTTAGTCGTATTTCCTGACGCTACACTGCCATATAGGAGACCTGACCACTTCAGTTTTCACAGAATTTTATAGGTTTATGACTCATTTTGGGTTCTAATAGCAGGTTGCTTATTCAAACTTTGCCCACAAAGGCCTACCGTTTTTTAAAGTAGACACCCCAGGGTATTTCAAAAGGCCCATTATGAACCTTAGGGTGGAATCATTTTTTCGCTAGTGAGTACCAAGTCTAGTAGTAGTAAGCATTTTCTCATTTTCTCCCTTTTTGGCACACACTTTGAGATTTTACTGCATAGTTTACAATCCTTAGGTGTGCTACGGCAGTATAACGCTTCATATGTCACTCAGCTATGTCGTCTGAGTACAGCAATTACCCCGTGTGTACCTTTCCTAGGTATATGTGGATGTTGGAGGGGCAACTTTGAGACTCTGCAATTTCAGGTCTGTTTCAAACTTTGAATTTTTACGCTGGGTCCATGTCCCATTTTAGGTCAAACTCTGAGGCACTGTCTGTCACATCTCAATCCGCTGTCAGAATTCTCTAACTGTACTTCCTAAGCATTTTGAACTTTTTACACAAGAACTTTAACAAAACAATGTTATAATAATGTTATTTTATTTTATTTGTATTTTTACCCCTAGCATACGCAACTGAGGGTTGTGGGGTATATCTGAGTTTTTACTGGCAAAAAAATATTTTTAGAGTGGCCTTCCTTACGAATTTATTTATATCTATAAATGCTTTAAATGGCTTGTAAGGATTCATTGGAGCAAATTTCAGTCCTTTGCTAAGGACTGATATTTGTGTAGATGTTAGAGCATTTTGGGATAGGTTGAAGATGCCAAGTTCCTTCTCATTTATAGGGGTTATTGTCGGACTAGCCTTTCTCTTTTGTGCTCTTCTCTCACTTCTCCTTCCTCTAAACTTAGGCTCCTTTTCCTCGTTTTTATAGGATGCAGTGTTTGTGCGTTATCTTATGTTTTAAAGAAAACGAGAGCAGACAGGAAGAAATGAATAACAGATCCTGACAGAGGGAGAGAAGAGGAATCGATTGGGGAGAGGTAAGTTCGGCATGACAGTGCCGCTTTAATTTCTTCTCAGTCACTATGACACCTGATGGTCGTATTTCTTATCTATTAAAAATAAATTGTCATTTTTTCTAAGTATTGCAAACAATAATTTATAGTGGCCGATTTCCTTTAACTCCCGGTATATTTCTTTCAGGTGTATTTGTAAGGAGAGGTTATACTGAATGTGGTGACAAGAACAGAAATACACAAAGCAAAGCTATGAAGAAATCTTTTAATAACCGCACCAAGGACTTTAACTCTGAAAAATCAAGCATTTTCTCAGATTCCTATATTTTCTCAAAGAAGATAGTAAACATAAACCCCAAACCTTTCTCATGTTCTGTAAGTGGAAGATATTTTAGTCATAAAGAATCTCTTGGTAGACATCAGAGAGATCACACAGGAGAGAAACCGTTCTCATGTTCTGAATGTGGAAAATGTTTTGTTCATAAATCACGGCTTGTCAATCATCAGAAAACTCACACAGGAGAGAAACCGTTCTCATGTTCTGAATGTGGAAAATGTTTTGATCATAAATCAAGGCTTGTCAATCATCAGAGAACTCACACAGGAGAGAAACCGTTCTCATGTTCTGAATGTGGAAAATGTTTTGTTCGTAAAGCAGTGCTTGTCAGTCATCAGAGAACTCACACAGGAGAGAAACCGTTCTCATGTTCTGTATGTGGAAATAGTTTTAGGCACTATTCAAATCTTGTCAGTCATCAGAGAATTCACACAGGAGAGAAACCGTTCTCATGTTCTGAATGTGGAAATAGTTTTAGGCACTATTCAAATCTTGTCAGTCATCAGAAAACTCACACAGGAGAGAAACCGTTCTCATGTTCTGAATGTGGAAAATGTTTTTGGCAACATTCAACT
The DNA here is from genome assembly GCF_036172605.1 of Pelobates fuscus. Lineage (NCBI taxonomy): Eukaryota > Metazoa > Chordata > Amphibia > Anura > Pelobatidae > Pelobates > Pelobates fuscus. The sequence goes on from NC_086323.1 coordinate 197,581,039, forward strand.
CTTGTCAGTCATCAGAGAACTCACACAGGAGAGAAACCGTTCTCATGTTCTGAATGTGGAAAATGTTTTGTTCGTAAAGCAGTTCTTGTCCGTCATCAGAGAACTCACACAGGAGAGAAACCGTTCTCATGTTCTGAATGTGGAAAATGTTTTTGGCAACATTCACATCTTGTCATTCATCAGAGAACTCACACAGGAGAGAAACCGTTCTCATGTTCTGAATGTGGAAATAGTTTTAGGCACTATTCACATCTTGTCATTCATCAGAGAACTCACACAGGAGAGAAACCGTTCTCATGTTCTGAATGTGGAAATAGTTTTAGGCACTATTCAAATCTTGTCAGTCATCAGAGAACTCACACAGGAGAGAAACCGTTCTCATGTTCTGAATGTGGAAAATGTTTTGTTCGTAAATCACAGCTTGTCAGTCATCATAGAACTCACACAGGAGAGAAACCATTCTCATGTTCTGAATGTGGAAAATGTTTTCGGCAACATTCATATCTTGTCAGTCATCAGAGAACTCACACAGGAGAGAAACCATTCTCATGTTCTGAATGTGGAAAATGTTTTCTGCAACATTCAAATCTTGTCAGTCATCAGAGAACTCACACAGGAGAGAAACCGTTCTCATGTTCTGAATGTGGAAATAGTTTTAGTCACCATTCAAATCTTGTCAGACATCAGAGAATTCACACAGGAGAGAAACCGTTCTCATGTTCTGAATGTGGAAATAGTTTTAGGCACCATTCAAATCTTGTCAGTCATCAGAGAACTCACACAGGAGAGAAACCATTCTCATGTTCTGAATGTAGAAAATGTTTTCTGCAACATTCAAATCTTGTCAGTCATCAGAGAACTCACACAGGAGAGAAACCATTCTCATGTTCTGAATGTGGGAAATGATTTTTCGTTAAACCTAATCTTGATAGACATCAGAGATCTCACACAGTCCACCAAAATTCCCTGCAAAACCATCTCTTTAACATACCACTTGGCAGTGGCAGAGGATGTACTGAACAAACATGTCCTAGCGTGGTACGTGGACTTACACACCACATACACCATGGAACACTGGCACAAAGCCTAAACAGCACATAAAGGGAAAACAGCTTGCACAGCGCACCTGGAACAAATGAGGAAGTTACTACACCGATGGTATATAGTACCAGAAAGACTGACGAAAATCTACCCCACAGCCTCTGCAAAATGCTGGAGGTGTAACACAGAAAGGGGAACTATGCTTCACATATGGGGGACTTGGGCACACAATTTACGCTGCAACCAGCATTGGGACTCCTGTTCCTAACCCTAGGCACATTTAAATGTGTCAAGGGGGCCCTGATCTTCCATATACTGATCTCGGCTCTGACTACAATAGCGAGGGAATGGAGATCCACTAGGGCACTAGGGCAATTGTTTTTTCGACATGGGACCTGAAAAGAAAGGTTACAACAAACTTCGACTACGAAGCAATGTCGCAAAAACAATTGCATGCCAAAAAATACGTCTCAGAGGCAGGGACGTGATGGACGGAGTGCCTTGCGCACCTTCTACAGGACTACTAAGTCCAGGCACCTAGTATTGACTCACTAGCAAGCGACAGAATGCTACCGGAACACACAATCGCACCGAGACCATCCTATATCCGAAATAAGACCATGGGCCCACGACCCCTAGACATACCCCAGAGGTAGACTAAAGAAATCCGGCAGAGAGGCCCCCTACCAATAGCACAGGAATAAAGAGAAGGTGTCACAATAGGGTCACCAGGAACACCGCCCTCCAGGAGAGGTAACATGACCTGAACCTCAGTCAACCGAACCCCAGGGACCCCCCCCCCTTCCACAGAAAAACGAATGACAGCACACCTGCTGACTGCTGCTGACCTCAGCCGGTCCAAAGGACACAACAGCCTAAGCCGGACAACCAACCCTAAATAATAGGCAAGGGAAACCTACAACTGGAAAAATAAGTTGGAGTGTAGCGTAGAGGTAGCGGGGGGCGCAACTAGGAGAACAACCGAATGGTGTGAATATACATGTCCTATAAATATAACTTTTTTTTTTTTTTAATTGTAGAACCAAAACCTGTGCCCTTTGTAATCCAGTGTATAAAGCATAATTTTCACAATTGTAGGGTGGAAATAAATCAAAAGATAGGCCAGGAGGCATGCTATTCAAGAGGAACAAGTGGAGGGCCAAGTAAAACTGTTCAGTACTCCCACAGATCTTCTGTGGGACTGATTTCCAGTGATGTGGCGTAAGGACAGAAGTGCACCATAGACACTGCAGTGGGGCCTGCTGAATTCCATGAAATAATTTAACATGAGGAATATATTCCAATTTTTTTTATCAATTATCAATAAAAAATATATTACAATAAATTCACACTCACACACAGCCCCCTCACTCTCACACAGCACCCTCACTCTCACACACACAATGCGCACCTCACACATACAATATGTCCAAATTATATATATATATATATATATATATAAACACACACTACAGCACCCCTCACACTGCACACATTACGCGCCAGATACAAGCTGGATCCCTTACCCTATATGCACTCTTAATCCTCTCCACACACACACACACACAATCTTCTATACACACTCTGGGTCCTTTACACACTAGATCTCCTACACACACACACACTGCACAACCTACCCACACACTACATTCCTTGTAAGCAAACACATACAACATTCTCTAAACACATCTTCTCTACAACCTCTACACACACTATGTCACCTATACACACACACTACAGCCCGTATGCACACACTCGCTACATCCCCTATAACACTATGTCCCTATACATACACTCTCTACAGCCCCTAGCCACACATATTACACCACACATAGAAATGGAATTGACCTATACACAATACCACACCACAATCTACACACACGCAATCCCACAAGCCGGTTCCAAACACATGCACCATACACTTTCCTGGCCCTTTTGTCCTCTGGTATCCCACTTGTAGAGACACCAAAGACAATTTAAAAGCAAACACAGCGCAAGCATGTTATTAAATTTGCTTGCGCTGCGCAGAACAAATACAGGGCCTTCTTCTAATGCCAGAGCTTTTCAGCGGGGCTCTGCGCATTGAACCAACATGCTCACTTTGAGAGGGGGCGTGCTTGTCATTAGTGATGTCAAAACACACACTCTCTGTCCCCGCCCCTTCTTAGGTGGCCGCTCTGATTGAAAAATGCCCAGTGTAACGGCACCTCCAGGCATAAAAGGGGGTTAAAAAGCCGTTTAGTAGATCTTCCCTTCCAGAGACACCGGCACAGCTACTGTAGACACCAATCCAGCGAACCGGAGAAGCATCGAATGCCGTAAACAGGCAAACCAGAACTATACGAATGCTGTAAACAGCCGAATAGGAAAAACCATACGAATAGGTTTACACTCCTAGCAGTCGAACTGGAACAGCATACAATAAATCCCCCCCAAGAACGAGACAAGGCTCTGTTTTGAGGGTCAAGCAGGAACAGACAGAGCTGTGGGTTTATTGTTTTTGTATACACATTAGTACCACCCACAGGGTTTTGGAAAACAACCAATAAACACGTACAATACACTCAGACACTCCCACACAAAATCCTCCCCTCTGCCTGTGATACAATTACCTTACACAGTGGGTAATGTAATTATTACAGGCAGAAAAATAGTTTTTCCACATTATTCATAACTTTAAAAGTATCACATTCACATACAACTTTCATTTTCAGAATCAGCATACTCCAAATACAAACATACGTCAAAATCTTACAAATTGGTCCAGTGGTTCAAAAGATAGATCGTAGTCCTTTGTGACCTAATGAAGCATGGCTAATCTGCCCCAATCCAGTTTCACAGAGTCTTCTATCCTGGAGATAATTGGGTAGTAACCCAATTATCTCCAAGGACAGAGGCAAAACTCCATTGAACACATGGCAGCAAAAGACAATAAAATACATAAAAATATATAACTGTGCAGCCATTGCAAAAAACAGTGTAATGCCTTAACTATGGTATCCTCTTACTTCCTGGTTCCACGGAGCCTAGCCACACCCCTGTATGACACGGTCTGCCTATTTAATCTGACTGCACCAGCTGATCAAGGCTGGATTATTGAACTACGTTCCTTACTCACAACCCGGCTACAACTTCGTTGTGAAAGCCTCTGCTACCAGACCGGACTGAAAGACTCTGCAAAGTTCCCTTCACCTCTCCTCATGCACGACTAAAGATTAAACACTCTTCATACGCCTCTGAGGAGATCTCGGGAACCAGTGTTCTATATGCCGGAAGCTAAGTAAAACCAATGTGATAAGAGTTGCATCTAAAAGCTGTTATTACCTGTCTCCAAAAGTCCTTCGGTAAAAACAATCCCGTTACAGCTAACTTCAACTCATACTTCATATCAGTTATCTGCATCTGTCTTGCTTCAGTTAAAGTATGGAACAGCTATTGTAATTACTTATCACCTAAACCGTTGATTCTACTAAGAGACTCTTTATTGATTCAGTGTCTGCAATTTACTACCATTTACTCCTTAAAGCTACAGTGCCTGTAACTGTGGACTTCAGTTATCATTTACTACTTAAGGCTTCAGTACCTGTAAATTGGAATTAAAGTCTTTTCCTTTTACTTTCGTTAATAAAAATTCAACTATACGAAATCTGCAGTTGTGTTCCTTCATAACAAATGTTTAAACGTGACAAACAGGTACATTCAACATATCCCCAGATAGCTCAGATCGGAGCGGACATTATTACTGAATGGCGCTCAGATCGCACACATACAGTTCAATTGTCATGGAGCCAAAGTCTTTCCCATCGTTTTTCATTATACGCATGGGCTCCATGGCATAGCTATCTGGGGTATCACCGCTCAAACAGGGCAAATAGCACCGAATGACCCGGATTTCAGGTCATTGCAGGGGAAAATCAAGCGTTTCAACATGGGACCATATTCTAAAGGCAGCAGACAGGCAACCAGGCTCCTCCAATGCACAGTGGCGAGATTGGTCTCGTCACATGTTTCCCCTTTTCCAAACAGACTAACAGGGTATCTGACCTCCTGCCGGTCAGTGCCCTGGTTAGTCCAACAGCCCACCCACAAAACACAATTAGCAGTACAGCCCACCCACAATAACTGGTTACTACACCTGGGTAGAGGAGAAACTTGTCCATGTCCAGGTGCCTCACCACGGCTGTGCGGGGTACTGGTAGGCTGCCTTGGTGGGTTGCTGAGTGGGCAGAGACCAGCGGTACTCTGCCCTGGTGCCAGCACTACCACGAAAGTAGCCTGGTTGGAGCCTGGTTGTTGAAGGAGGAGACCAACTGTCTCTCCTTTGGATACACAGCTCTGCTGCTGGAGGGGGAGACCGACTGTCTCCTCTTTGGCTAAACAGCCCTGTTGCTGGGGGACAGGACCAACCGTCTCTGCCCCTGGAAGCTCAGCCTGCTGCTGGGGAATGGAGACTGAGCTCCCAATTCCCTGTACATTGCTCTGCCGCTGTGGAATGGAGACTGGGCTCCCAATTCCCTGCAGGACCGGTGGAGAGACCTCGGTCCCATCTCCACCGGCCACCTGGGGTCCTTCCCAGTAAATCTCCACAATATCTTCCCAGCTGAATGGGTCTGGATCTGGGTCTGTCACCTTGCTGTCCTGCTGAGCCTTCCCAATGGAGTGGAAGAGATCTCGGTAGTCCTGCTCCCACTCCAGGGTTGCTAGGTTAGCCAGGTCTTGCTCTACCTCATGGAGGTCATCCCAGTCATGCCTAGCCCCCCTCTCATAGAAGATGTCCTGAAGTCTGGTCTGCGCAGCGCTCCCGAAGTCAGGCTCTGCAAAGGACTCCCATAACAAGCCAGGACCATCAAACTCCTCTCCCTCTGGCTTGTCATGCTCGGCTGTCCAGGGTATATACTGTGCCATATACCACCAGAGCGCCTGGTAGGCATCCTTCAGCCATACCCGGTGCTCTAGTTCCTTCACCCATTCCTCCAGGGGCTGCTCTCCCAGGAAGGGCATCCGCAGGGCCACTTGCTTCTGCAATCGCTGCTCTTCACTGGGGAGACTCTCACCCCGCTTGTATTGTACATTATCCAAGGCCTGGAACCAGATGCCTTTCCTTAATGAATCCCGGCCATCCAGGTCCTCCTCCTCGTATAACACTGCTGGTTCCATTCTGTTGCTTTTAGGGTCACTGTACTGGGACATGCGTTGCCCCCAACTTGTAAATCCACGGAATGGTGTCTCCTTGTAGCTGTCCTTCTGGCTGTAGGAACGATCCCGCCGCTTGCCACCAATTGTAACGGCACCCTCAGGCATAAAAGGGGGTTAAAAGCCGTTTAGTAGATCTTCCCTTCTAGAGACACAGGCACAGCTACTGTAGACACCAATCCACTGAACCGGAGAAACATATAATGTAGCAGACTGGGTCCTATACCAGAGTATGCCCCAGTTTCCTGGAGGGGCTGATGGCTCACCTCCTGCCCAGTGATTATGGCCCTGGAGGTATTGCCCTTTAAATACAGTATTTGGGCATGATGGATTTTTATTATGTGGCTACTGGCCCTTTAAGCACAGTCTATGGACTTCTATTAGACTGTGTATAGATTGTGTATAGGAAGGTGCACCCCTCCCCCGTTTTCCGTCCCATTGTTCTCCAGCAGGGCGTAGTCCCAGGCACACTGCCAGACTAGTTGGAACTGGTTTGGGCTGGAGAGCCATGCTTTAGTGGAACTAAAGGGAAATCCACCTAACTTTTTAACCCCCATAACTCCCGAACCCCTGGTCCGATCTGGGTGATTTTTGAATATGTTATTCACCCAGATCAGGGCTATCATGGGATTTGGGGGTGTACCCTATGTATTTGGGGTACATATAGAAGTTGCAGAAAAATAGGTACAATTTAATTATGTTAACAAATAAGCTGATGGGAGGAGATGTGTGGGTTGTACCTTGTACTTTATTGGTTAATGTACTAATTATTGTGGGTGGCTCCCTTGCACGGGAGCATTGCATAAAAGCAGGGGTTGTGTGATTAAAAGTTAGTTAATTTCTACTCCTGATACTATGTGTTGTCCAGTGATTGGGAAAGGTGATGGGATATTATTGGATTTTATTACTGACTGTGCTGGATATTCTCAGGCATTTATTACTTGTTCCTGCCTTCTCTAGATATACTGGTGGAGTTAAGCTGTGAGAAATCAGCTCTCCGCTACATTGGTTGGCAGCGTTGGGATCCAGATCCACAGAGGAGCAAGTACCAGTAAAGGCAACCGCACTAATGGCGGAATACAGAGCAGAAAAGGGTCCAGTTTGGGTACAGAACAACCCAGCAGAGGAACCGGGGCGGTTGGAATTTCAGAGAGAACTGCAATTCCGGCTGTCATTCTATGGGGAAACTCCACCAACAGAAGACAGAAGTACAGGAGTTTGTACGAAGACAAAGGGTTCAACAAACTCCAGAGAGGAACAGCACCTTAGAGACACAGGAATCAATATGGAGCGACATAGAGCCAGCGAGTCCCTGGACAATGCTCAAGGTGAAAGATGAGTTTAACCGGAGGTTACAGAGCATCTTGTCCGCAGAGAGGACGCCCGACAAGAGATGTGGGAAGAAACTCTGGAGGGTGTACAGCGTTGGCGAGGTGACCGCCTCCCCAGCAAGGAGCCCTACGGATGCCTATACTGGGAGATTAGCCCCGGGGAGAGTTGGTGATACAGCTTCATACACTGGCATGGAGGGAACTGGGTCTCGATGATGCGTACCAAGCGCTACGTTGGTACGTGGTCCAGCGTGTTCACGGAATGGCCAAGTTCGACAAACTGGAGGGCAAGGAGTACACTGGCTCTGGTTTATTATGGGGGGGCCTTTGCAGAACCGGACTTTGGGAGTGCGGCAGCATCCCAGCTTTGGGACATACTTAACTATAGAGAGGCCATGCTGGATCTCCCTATGGCTGAAGACCTGGAGCCAGACCTGATTGAATTGGCTGTCCAGGAATGGGAGCTTGAGCAGGATTACCAGCACCTGATCAGTTCCAGCCAGTCATCCTATACCCTGCAGGTACCACCAGAGCAGGGGGAGTTCGAACAGGATTATGCCCTTTTATTTGATACAGTAACACTGCCTGATTCCAACCTGAGGGGGCTTATGGACTGTACACCATTGGGAGCATTGAGTTTCATCCTTCCTCCCCAACAACCAAGCCTGTCATCAGGAGACCTGGGGTCTGTACCATCTACACCCCAACCAGCCCCAGAACTGAGGGACTTCATAGACTGGTCCTGGGAAGACCCACAGATGGCAGTTAGAGATGGGACGGCGGTCTCTCTATTGGCCCTACAGGGGTGCTGGGCAGTCGGCCCAGATCCCCAACGGCAGTGTGAAGAGCAGGGAGTGGAGAGCATCGTCTCCCCTCCCCAGCGGCAGTGTACCTTGCAGGGAGAGGAGAGTAGGGTCCTCCCTCCCCAGTGGCAGGGTGAGCTACAGGGATGCTGGGCAGTCGGCCCAGATCCCCAGCGGCAGTGTGTTTCATTGGGGATAGAGAGCAGCGTCCTCCCTCCCCAGCGGCAGCATAGCCCACCAAGGTGAGACAGTAAGCCCCACAACAGTGCAGATGGGACCGTAGTCTCTGCACCTACACCACCAAGGATAAGGACAGTCTGTTTCCCCCTCCAGCAGCCAAGTGTGATGTTGGGAGAAGTGACAGGCGGTCTCTCTCCCCAGCGGCATAGTGCCTTACAGGGAGGGGAGACAACTGGTTTCCCTCCCCAGCGGCTGAGCATGTCATTGGAAGGGGAGATGGCTGGTTCCCCATCCCAACAGCAGAACAATTTATTGGAAGGTGAGACAGTCGGTCCCCCCCTACAACAAAGGAGAGCGTTGCAGGAAGAAGAGCTGGCATCCGGGCAGAAAGCCGGCGGCTTCTGCCCTCTCTTCCCTTCTGCCTTAGAACCTGATGGCGCACCATCTACATCAAGGGCACCGAGGGCCACAGAGCCAAGTTTCGCTGGCCTCGACCCACCAGGTCTAGAGGAGGGGAACTGCATCCGCCGTCCCCAGCAACAGTTTTGTCCAACCAGGGGAGAGACTATGGATTTACAACGGGGCACATGTGGCAATTAGGATACCGGGAAAGCTACACCGGGTAAGAAAGGCCGGTCGACTATTAGCACCCCAGACCGATTGGAGTCTGGATAGTCGTTTTGGTAAAGGGGAGAAATGTAGCGGACTGGGTCCTATACCAGAGTACGCCCCAGTTTCCTGGAGGGGGCTGATGGCTCACCTCCTGCCCAGTGATTATGGCCCTGGGGGTATGGCCCTTTAAAGACAGTATTTGGGCATGATGGATTTTTATTATGTGGCTTCTGGCCCTTTAAGCACAGTGTATGGTCTTCTATTAGACTGTGTATAGGAAGGTGTATCCCTCCCCCGTTTTCTGTCCCATTGTTCTCCAGCAGGGCGTAGTCCCAGGCACACTGCCAGACTAGTTGGAACTGGTTTGGGCTGGAAAGTTTGGGCTGGAGAGCCATGCTTCAGTGGAACTAAAGGGGTTGTGTGATTAAAAGTTAGTGAACGTACTGAAGGGAACTTTTCACGGTTCGGAAGCGGTGCAGCTGTTTGTCGCACTTTGGCAAGTGTATTTGTAGTTCCCGCTGTTCCCTTGTGTTTGCATTCGTGGTAACATTGTTAATTGCATTAATATTTTGAGAGATGGGTTTGGCCTGAACAGTGCCAGTCGTTCCCGAATCTCCCTGTTGGTTTCCGTCTCATTCTCATGAATGGTTGGTGTTTCCGCAGCCAAGTTCTCCCGGTCTAGCTCCATTAATTCGCTGATTATGACCTGCTTGGCTTTGTTGCGTGGAGTTCCTCCACAAACTCCTAATAATTCTTTCAATGTGCTGCGCTTAAGCTGTGTGTACCAGCCTTCCATTCACTGTACACCAGTGCCAACCACAGATTAGCAGTCCAGGAAAAGGGATGATCCCACTTGCCACCAAATGTGGCGGCCTGTCACAATATGACTGCCACGGATGGCGTACAATTTTGGAACACCCCAAAAGTACCCCCAAAATGCATGGGAAGCCCACAAGAGTCACATCCATGGATAGCATGGATCTGGGTGAGCAACATATCCAAAGATCACCCAGATCAATTTGGTAGTTTTGGATCACCATCGCAGGGAAGTTCTCACCAGTCTGTCACGAGGTAGAAGACGAAAATAGTTCCAAGGAAGTGTTAGCAAGAGCCGGTTGTTACGGTTGCCTCCAGGCTAGCTGGAAGTTAGACCGCTTAGATGTCCTGGTTCCCGGTATTGAAGAGTGAGAGCGCCGCTCCGATCTGCATACAGTAATAATCCTGGAAATGTAGATATTTAACACTAGCTACGAGTAGAGCTAGGATACACCTTTTCCTACAACACGAGTCGAGGCTGCGAGTTGAGGGTAAAATGAACTGGTTTAATGGGTACTCATGCACGGATTAAATACAAGTTTCCAGGCCAGCGGAACACCTCTCTGGACCTGATGGTACAAAGAACAATACAGTGTCACAGCCAATAGGAACACTCCCCCCTACCCTGGAGATAATTGGTCTCATCGGTTACAGTTACTCAATTATCTCCAGGTACATGAAATACCCATGTTTTATTCCACAAAAGAAAACAGGATAAAAATACATAACATTCACATGATAACACTAAAATGACCCATCTCCAGACAGTTTGGATCTGAGCGCACAAAACATACGAATTACGCTCAGATCTCACGAATAGTCTCTGAAAGGCCCGGGAATAAAGTGTCTGTATGGCTTTCGTGTCTTGTTGTCCAATCAGATGGGACAACCGGCACCTCAGCGGGATCCGTGCAAACTAGTGTCCGATAATAGTTCCAGGGGTTTGACGATCAAGTCCCGCTGAGCCTTCGATGGCAAAAGATGGCCACCACCTTGTGTTCGGCATATGAGTGGCGACTACCTTGGGATAAGTGATTATCTTGCGGTTAACCACAGAAACCGCAGTTTAATTAGAGACACACGCCAGAGTATAGGTGGTCGCCATTCGGTAGTTCTTTCGTCAGTTTGGTCGGCTCCCCTTTCGATCATTTGTATACGAACAGTGATGATAAGGCGCGTTCGTATAAACAGTGTCAGAAAAGTATCTAGGTAGCAACAAAAGTGGCGGTATTGTAAAAGTATCCAGGTAGCAACACAAGTATCTGTGTTGTAGTAGACAGAGGTGATCTCTGTAACATGGCTCCCTCCTTGTGGAACACTCTGGCAGACACGGTCTGACCCCTTTTCTGGGCAGACTAAGGCTGTCCAGAACTGGGCTATTCTGGACTGAGGTCTGTCTGTCTTGATTACCCGTCAGCGTTGCCATTCTGTATCCCGGGTCTGTAAGTGATGGTGAAATTGAATTGCTGTAGGGATAGGCTCCATCGTAACAGTCTGCCATTATCTCCTGAGACCCAGTTTAGCTACACCAACGGGGTATGGTCTGTAAACAGAGTGAACTCTTGTCCATACAGGTAGGGAGTCAGTTTCTTTTAACGCCCACACCAGGGCCAAACTTTCCTTTTCCACTGCAGCATAGCCGACCTCTCGTTGCAGGAGATTTTGGCTGATGTAGGCAACAGGATGCTCCCCTCTGTCTTCTCCTATTTGGCTGAGGACTGCCCGCAGCCCGAACATGGAAGTGTCTGTGTGGATGAGAAAGCGTTTGTTAGAGGCTGGTGCAGCCAAGACAGGAGCATTAACCAGTGCATTTTTGAGAGCCTGAAAGGCTGCCTCACAGTGGGGAGACCACAGGACCTGTTGGGGAAGATTTTTCTTTCTCAGGTCTGTCAGGGGTTTGGCAATAGTACTGTAGTCTGGTATGAATCACCTGTAGTTCCCAGCAGTGCCGAGGAAGGCTAGGACCTCGGTCTTGGTGTGAGGTGTTGGCCAATTTGTAACCACCTCTATCTTGGCTGGTTCTGGCCTCTGCTTTCCACATCCCACCCGGTGACCAAGGTACTGAACCTCAGCCATCCCAAAATGGCATTTCTCTGGCTTCAGGGTCAGGTCAGCCCGATTCTGATCGATGACCATTCCTACATGAGCTAAGTGTTCCTCCCAGGACTCACTGTGGATCGCTATGTCATCCAGGTATGCACAGGTAATATCCTGGAAGCCATCAAGGAGTCTGTGACAGAACCCTCTGTATGTGAATTACTTTTATATTTCCATAATTTGTCTGTTTGTTTGGCTGTTTCCTACCCGTAGAGCCCCCACATTTATTTCTTCATTTTACCGAACAACTGCCAAACACCTGGCCATCCAGCATGGAAGTGTGCTGCTTGTTAACCTCTTGGCCTCATCAGAACATTGGGGTTAACCGCAGACACTTCCTAATTGTCGAATGCCGACTGGGTGGTCGTCATTCGTATGCCGACCACAAGGCAGTGGCCATCTTGGACGTACGAATGCTCAGCGGTGTTCGTCGACGATTTCTTGCAACAAAAAATGGACACTCCTTCTCACGAACACCGCTGCAGCTGCCGACCTCCCTTCTTCTGTTCATCCAGCATACGAACGCGGCCCGTTTGGTACTTTTCTGCACAAATGGACTTACCCCAGATAGCCATGCCATGGAGCCCATTCGTATAACAAAAGACTATGTGAAAGACTTTGACTCCATGGCGATTGAACTGTGTTTATGGGATCTGAGCGCTATTCGGTAATAATGTGCGCTCAGATCTCAGCTATCTGGGGATGTGTTGAATGCTCATATTCTTGTCGGTAGTTTTTGTATATTATATATTTTTGTGTGTTTTCTGTACCACGTGTAAAATGGAGTCTTAGCCTCTATCCTTGGAGATAATTGAGTTACTTCCCAATTATCTCCGGGATAGAGGGGAGGGTTTACAATATGCCTAGGGGAGTGTCCACCTAGTGGAAGACCCGCATAAATACCGGGCAGGTAGCCCCATTAAACCAGATTCCTGCTGACCCTCAATACTGAGCTTGGTCTTGTACTTGGGGGGATTATTCGTATGGTTATTCTCGTTCGGCTGTTTAAAGTGTGGATGTTCATATGATTCCTGTTCGGCTGGTTGGAGTGATTGGTAGCTGTCAGGGTATACAGAAAAGGAGCTTATTAAACGGTTTTAATCCCTTCTATACCTGGGGTGCTGTAACAACTGGTGGCAAGTGACGGGATGGTTCCTACAGCCCAGAAGGACAGCTACAAAGACACAAGCCGATGGAAACGTATTACGAGCAATTAAAATGCTCTACCCTCGAGGTCGACCGGCTAGTAACCAAAAGAAGAGGGACATCATTACAGAGCTGCTGGATATGGATAGAGCCAAATTACTGACTGAACACCCGACGAGGCAAGCTTTGACTGGTCGGTCAACATACGGCTGGCACATTTTGGCCCCAACCTTACACCAGACATCATTGAGCATGTCATAACAGCTGTGGATGCGAACCAACTGCTCCTGCAACAAAGAGGTGCTGCAGCAGCAGAAATACCAGCTACACGTGGAAAGAAAAAGGTACATTTCGCTGCGTTTAAAATCTTTGTGGAAGCTGATGGGGAGATTGATGGATACCTGGTTGATTTCGAAAGGCAATGTGCTCTACACAAGGAACCTTCAGACGAATGGGTTACCATCTTATCTGGAAAGTTATCAGGCAGTGCAAGCGAAGCCTTCCGAGCCATCCCAGTCGAGGAATTTACAGATTATGGCTTAGTGAAAGAGCCCTCTTGGCCAGGTATGTTGTTACCCCAGAAGCATACCGGAGGAGGTTTCGGGACACTAACAAGCAAAGCGGAGATTCATACACAGCACGGCAGCCCACTGGGTCGCTGGATGCCAGGCGGTATCTGGGGAAGAAGAACTACAATTGTTCCTGCTGGAACACTTCTACAAGAGGCTGACCACAGGGGTCAGAGAGTGTGTCCGCGACAGAAAACCCCTCTACCTACCCGAAGCAGCTCGCTTGGCGGATGATTATACCGATGGCCACAGGCTAGACAACCAGGTGGCCAAAACAGTGGCTTGTATGGACTACCGACCAGTGGCATCTACCCCAGTGGCTCCACCACCACCACCACAGTCCTACTGGCACACAGCACTCGCCCCGGCTTCCAATTATTCCAAGCCACCGAAATGTAATGCCCGCAATTATTCCCAGCCCGTGAGGTGTTTCGGTTGTGACCAGATTTGGCACCGAAAGCAGGACTGCCAGTTGAACCCAGCCAGGCAGTCTCAATCCTGGAGGAAACCAGCCTGGGGGAACCCCCCCCCCCCCAGCAGTACCAGCTGCCAACTGCATTGAAGAAGAGGAGTGTTGGGCTATCCTGCACAAGGCTGACCCAGTGCAAGCTGCTAACCGGGACAACAGACAGCAGCACCGACAGGCCGTCCGGGTTAATGGGAAGGCAGCCACTGGTTTAAGGGATACTGGCGCCACCATGACCCTGCTACAGAAAAACCTAGTCTCTGAGAATCAACACACCGGAGACACTGTAGCCGTAAGGGTGGCTGGAGGCACAGTTTTTCGGCTACCCGTTGCCCGTGTTCACCTGGATTGGGGGGTTGGTTCGGGACATGTGAATGTGGGAGTAATATAGGAGTTACCAGCAGATGTACTACTTGGAAATGACTTGGAACCCCTCGTTTCTGCTTACTGAAAGGTAAATCTGCTACTCTGGTGACTCGATCCCTCTGGTCACTATTCTCCAACCCTCGATTGTCTACTGAATATTCAGGGAAGAATTATGGAAGCGTAATAACGAGACACACACAAGTTGCTTTCCAAATGCTTTGTATTTATTTGTTTGTCACGAACATTGGTTACAAAAAATGCATACAAAGGAAATAGTTCCTGCTGTTACGTTCAATAATCTATTCTTACAAAATATCACATATACCTTGTGGCTAAGCGCATCCTGTTACATAGAAACTGTTATAGCTTGTGACTTCCTTTCAGTTATGTTTTGTAAGCGGTTCTGCAAAAGAGCTTGCTACTATATTTGCAAAATAATTAAACTTACAGTATACTAACTGATTAACTGTTTCAATTCCTTTCATTCCCCCTCTTTGAGCAATATTTTGCTCATACCCTATTAAGGAGTCCTGGTCAGACAACTAGCCATCTGCCATGGTATATTCAGGATTGCTAGCCAATCCTGCAGGTCTTTCATTATGTCTTCCGCCATTATTCCCATAGCATAGGACTAGGCATTTGACCAGTACCATAAACTTATAGATATCTATCAGCATGTTTACCATTGCAGTTATATGTGTATACATTTGGAGATATTCATCATAGCAAGCTGGGGATTTTGCAGGAACAGTGTTGTGTGTATGTTTGTAAATACAGAATACAATAATCTTAAAAATAGCATAGACAAGTAGAGCAAGGACCAGAACCAGAACAATAATTATTGCAATATTCTTTAGCCAGTCTAGGATACTGTCAAACTTAAACCAATCTGCCCATGGGTGATCAATACCTGAATTCCTCTTCATTTCTATGGACAGGTCTTCCAATTTCTTTATAGCTAGGGTTACTTTAAAATTAGGGCCAGTGTTCTCTGGAATATAGGTACAACAAACACCGGAGTCAAGTAATTTACAGACTCCTCCCTTTTCTGCTAAAATCATATCAAGGGCCATTCTATTCTGGAAAGTCATTTGTGAGGCAGCCTGTAATTGTTCAGCAAGACCTTGTAATGCATCTTGTGTGTAATTTACAAATCTTTGCTGATTAAAATATATATAATTAATCCAGTTAACATTCTTGTTAGCTGTTATAATGGGAAAAAATGATTCAAATATTGCTGCCACCTCGTCTCTAGCTTTCAATTCATTAGGGACCCCTCTTGGAAGACCAATGGCATCTAGATATATATGTGGGTCAAAACTACCTTGTGGGTTCGGGACATGTGAATGTGGGAGTAATATAGGAGTTACCAGCAGATGTACTACTTGGAAATGACTTGTGGAGTTAGTTACAACCTTAGTTTCAGGGAGAGGGTCACCAAATATATGGAGGGGCATGATTATTTTGGCTGGGGCACATTCTCCTCTCCAGGGGGTGGGGAGTCTAGAATGTATTTTCATATCTCCACATATCCAATAAACATCTCCAACAGATTGTGTTTGATTCACTAAGGAGCAGAATCCTGAAGAGAAGTTATCAAATTGCTTACCCACCTTACCAGAATTATTTCCCTGAAAACAAGTATAATTACCAGGGTATACTGAGACAGCATCATTTAATCTAAACTTGGGTTTATAGCAAATATATTATTGCAAATAGCTGACATGTTAACCAATTTTAAACAGACTAACCAGCCGGTCATCTGTATCATAAGCCCTAGGTAAATATGGGCAAAGTATATTATTCCCAACAGTTGTTTTCCTCCTTCATCTACGGAAGTGGGCGCATATAGTCAAAGGGGGAATAATACCTATCCCCCGTCCAAGGACCGGGGTCTAGGATTACCAGTCCACCTGATGATCTGGGGCCAGGCAAAAAACCCAGTGGCAAAAACTCATATTTGAGGAAAAAGCACATCTGGGGAAAACCTGAGTGGGGGCCGCGATCGTGTTAGACATGTCATCCCCTCAAGGTTAACACCACTTATGACTTATAATACCCGCACCTGTGAGTACATAGCTCGGGTATCGGGAGGAATTGGGAAACACTTCTTACATATTAATTAATGAGATAAATTATAGTCTCGCTTGAAATTCTGACAATATTCACAACTAGGACCTTGTGTCCTATACCTTTTAACTATTTCCCTATTCCAAAGGTCCAGTCAAAACCATATCCTATTTCCCTATTCCAAAGGTCCAGTCAAAAGTCATATCCTCACGCAGTTCCTCAAAACATGGGAATCCATCCTTGGCACACTCAACATATATCAAAAACACACATAGTACATCCATCCCTGGGTCAGCTAACACTTCCTCTCTCTGGCTAACTATATAAAATTAGTTCAATAGTTCAGCATAGTTCAGAAAAATAGAATAAGTCTTTCACAGAGTATAAAGAAATCAGTTTAGACACCAGACATTTTGTTCCATAAAATGGCTAAGGGTAGCAATATGACTGACAACAAGACAATGTCAGCTTCCTCATAGTTCTTCTTTTGTTTGCTGGATTTTCACCACAATGCTCTGTGCAACACCCCAATGGTTGAAAGGGTTATTACAGAACCAGCGGTATTAGACAGCATTGCACCTTCAGGACTTTCCAGGTTCTTGCGTGCAAAGTTTATGTCCTCATAATTAAGTATCTCAGTTTCTTCGGCCTGCATGGATAATGACCAAACAGATGTAATTGCAAAATACTTATTGCATGGTCAGCCAGAGAGATTGGTGTGTAGTCCCAGAAATCAGGCGGCACAAACACTCCAGGACGGTCTCTACAATCATATAAACACGAGGATCAATACAACATCAATTAATTAATTACCTAGGCTAAAACTTAAATTAGAGATTAAGGTTAAACCCTTAATTTGTGTAACATGTACTTCTCTTATATTTGCTTAGCGTATATACTCGAGTATAAGCCGACCCGAATATAAGCCGAGGCCCCTAATTTTACCCCAAAAAACTGGGAAAACTTATAAGACTAGGGTGGGAAATGCAGCAGCTACTGGTAAATTTCTAAATAAAATTAGATCCTAAAAAAATGATATTAATTGAATATTTATTTACAGTGTGTGTATATAATGAATGCAGTGTGTGCGTATGAGTGCAGTGCGTGTATGAATGCAGTGTGTGTATGAATGCAGTGTGTGTATGAGTGCAGTGTGTGCGTTAGAGTGCAGTGTGAGTGCGTTAGAGTGCAGTGTGTGTGCGTATATATGAATTGAATATTTATTTCCAGTGTGTGTATATAATGAATGCAGTGTGTGTGTGTGTATGAGTGCAGTGTGTTTTTATGAGTGCAGTGTGTGTGTGAGTGCAGTGTGTGTATATGAATAAAGTGTGAGTGTGTGTGATGCAGTGTGTGTTTGTGTATGTGTTGGTGGGGGTGGGCATTTTGATATATTATTAATTATTTTATTAATTATTTTATTTTTAATTTTTTAATATTATTATATTTTTTTATTATTATTATTTAATATTTAATTGAATTATTATTATTTTTTTTATTATATTTTTTTTTCGTCCCCCCTCCCTGCTTGATACATAGCAGGGAGTGGGGCTCCTTCCCTGGTGGTCCAGTGTCATTGGTAGTTCAGTGGGGGGAGAGGGAGGCTGGCAGAGCTGTACTTACCTGTCCTGCAGCATCTGTCAGCTCTCTCCTCCTCCGCGCGGTCTGTGCAGCTCCCTCTGTCAGCTCCCAGTGTAAGTCTCGCGAGAGCCGCGGCTCTCGCGAGACTTACACTGGGAGCTGACCGAGGTGCTGAACGGACGGCGCGGAGGAGGAGAGAGCTGACAGGAGCTGCAGGACAGGTAAGTTACAGCTCTGACAGCCCCCCTCTCCCCGGTCTGTATTATGGCAAGCAAATTTCCATAATACAGACTCTGACTCGAGTATAAGCCGAGTTGGGGTTTTTTCAGCACAAAAAATGTGCTGAAAAACTCGGCTTATACTCGAGTATATACGGTATATTTTATGCAATCTGTCTTCTATGAAGTTTTACATAATACCCCTTTGGAATGCCTTTGTACGGATGAGAGAAGCACTCACTCTATAGAAATGCTTGTTAGGATGAACACTAACATATACATATGGAGATAATTCCCAATAAAACTCTGTTCCTAAACTGGAACCTTTATTTGATACTCAAAATTAATTACTTTAATAATCCCGAATAATTCAATACTCTTGGATTAACACCTAAAACTATATAAAATATTAAAAACATGAACCATCTATGTATTAGGCTGGGGTTGTTGGGTGTGGGTATAGGTTTGAAGCTGTGGTTGGTATTGAGGAATCTGTGGGGGTGGGTTTGGGCACTCATTTTTCCAGTGACTCTGCTATCCACAATTAGAACAGTGTGTTCCACCAATGCTGAAGTTGCTACCTCTACAACAGTTAGACCCTTTGACCAAATCCTCTATCTCTGCCTTTACAACTTTTCTGATTCAATCTCCTATCACCTCCCAAATTTCTTTGTCTCGCCTGATTAGGATCACAATCCTTGTGACTGATACAACATACCTTTTCCTTCTTTCTTTCTATCAAAACAACTTGCTGTATCTTTCTCATGTATCTTCCCAAGAAATTAATTTGGGGTCAAAAAGGGCCAGTCACAGACCAACAAGGATCAAAAGTGAACAAGGAGGAAGCATATTCCATATGCAGGTCGGGTTTACCTAACTCACACCCCCTCTTTGTGTACCACACAGATATAATATTAATAAGCTTTTAAAGGTTTAATGGATTGTTAAATTGTGTATATAAAGCCAGGTTGTCTAGGGGTATATACATCGACAATGAAAGCATAGCCTTCATATAGGGCTTGCAATACTGACAGTCTGTGTCATGAGCGTAATGCAGACATGCGGTTAGGTACTTTTCCATTATTATAATATATTGAAAACACTAAGACCTTGCAAATTTTTAAAACACATATTGCTTCCTGTACCTGGGGCCGTGCAAGGATGTAGTTGGGACATATTTCAAATTGAGTATCAAAAGTCTAACCACAAAACTGAATGTTATACGCTTATCAAGAAAACAAGTTTAACCCATTAGTTAGTGCATACTTTGGATAGCCTCTTTGCATAATTTGGCACCTAGTGAGATTATTATATTATTTATTAATCCTCTTCTGGATCTGCAAAATGCTTTCAATTTACCCATACAAATATAATACAGTGGTTTAGGAGATTAAAATTACCTCACTTATAAATTTCAGAAATTGTCTAATCTCTATTAAAAATACCATGTTATTATTACCCCATAATCAATGAGGCATACTAGATGAATCTTACTTTGACACAGACAATGCAATATACTTTAAAAGTAGAGTTAACTCTGAGCAGGACAATACACCCCTAGTAGAACTCCTTTATGAGGGAGAGACACCTTGTCCATTCAATCCTTTTTATCAGTAAAAGAATGACTTTCAGGATGAATCAATTTGCAAATGGAAACGTGGATCCACAATTTGAACAGCAGAAGTTTGCAAGGCCCCTTTCACGTGGGATGTAACAAGCGCTTTTCTTGCTCCAGGAGCGATAGCATACAATTGTTTCATTCTAGCCGTCTGGACAGCATTTCACCTTTTGTAAAAACACTAAATGCTTGCGTTAATGATATGCAAATCACTCTGTTAGTTAAACTCCTACACAATGGACAATAAAATACATAAAACACATAACACACCAATTCATTTCAAACCATATAACTCATACTCAGCATCCAATGTAATATTACACGTCATCTCACAAAACAGACATAGTAGAAACAAATAATAGATACCCAGCAGATATGCCAATACAGAAAACACATTCATGGGCATAAAACTACACACTCTGTGTCCCTCCTAGGAAACACGGGTAGACACAATATGAAAGCAGTCTTAAACTAACACCTCCAAATCTCCATTCCCATACCTAAGCCTTTTAAAATAATAATTACAATTTCTGCAAACTGTGGAAGCAGACACCCAGCATCGAAGATAGAATACAAAATGTTGCAAAAGAACAGAAAAGATTGTAAAAAACAGGAAGTCAACTAAGGCAACCACAACAAATAGCTACATCAGACCAGAACACAGAGCCTCTCTGAGCTGAAAAAACTACTCCAACTCCAACTACTCTTGGCCAAAACACTAGTATTCAACAGCTAATAAAACAGTTATTTGCTAGGTTATTTGGCTGGCATTCTTATCAGTATCACTAGACTGAGACAAACTGATTCAAATTTAATTTAAAACAACACAGCAACATATAAATGAAACCACTTTCCAGTTAAGCTGCACACTTCACACATTATCACAGTCACCATTTACACAGAATAAACAGTTAACAGCTGTAATCAGAACATATTATCGTAAGGTATACCAATTTTAGTTCGTATTAGATGTATTTTAGGGATTCTTATATATACATTTTCTTAATTCACTTCATTACTTTAATCTACTATAGTATTATATATAAAGAAAGCATCCATTTATATAGCGCGCTCATAACTCAAACATTTGTATGAAACTCCCATTAACTAATCTGAGATGATGCTGCATCAACTTAATTCTTATAGAAATTGAGCAAACATCTGGACCAGATTATACAGGCATGGTTTCACCCGAATCTTTCAGAACTCTCAGAGACTTAAACAATTTATACTATACCATGTTAAAAGGCATGGCAAACCTTAGACCGGTCAGTCTCCAAGAGCCTTAGTAACACAGGTAGAAACCTTTGTCCATGATCTCTGATCCAGGCTGTATACCACAATTTAAAAGAACACATATAATGTGAGACATAGAAGACACAAAACATATGCAGTAGGTATTGCACTGGATCATTTAAAGCATCTGTAGCAATAAAAAAGTTAGCTTACAGCACAAAATGAAGCATGTGTTGGACAGCTTAAAATGTAAATGTTGCTCTTATTTACAAACAAAAATCATATTTACAGTATGGATCCTTTGCAACAAACACACAGGGCAGGGAAGATGTGCTGATTGGTGTTCTATAGAATTAATCCCATATGGGGAAATAACTTTCAAATACTAATGAAGTGACTTTTTGTCTCAGTATAAAATACTGAGCTCATCATGCAAACAATGCAACACATAGAAAGTGTAGTGGGCTTATGGTATTAAAGTAACAATCATACCAGGCACACAGATCCCATGTGAAATAACTTACAATAAAACAGAGTAATAAGCTTATACTTCTATGTGACAGAAAGAATAAAGCAAAAAGAGTTTAACTATTTCATACCCTTACAGTCAGCACTAATGATTATAAACCTTATCTAAGCATAAAATACATATGAACAAGAAAAGTAAACTACTTCATATTCTTACATGGATATTTCCCATTCTTAGGACAAATCTTTCAAACACTTATTCACACTCACAACCACCACCAGACTTAACTAATGACAATTAAAGGGTGGACAAGGTGAACCTATTTATCTGTGTACATTTTTTCTTTATCTTAGTATATTCACTTATATATTAAATCCTGTATCTATATCACCCATAGACACCTTACTCTAATCCTGCCTGTTCCCGTACTAGACCTATCTAGTTCACTTACTAGAAATATATATATCCTTTCAAGTTCCCTTACTAGACTATTTCTCTGTCTAGTTTTCTTAACGGGACCTTACGTAAACTAAGTCACATAAAATATCTAAACTACACAACCTTTCCAAATTGATTATAGACTTACAAAACCATGGGGATCATAGATTCAGGGCGTCAAATAGACACAAGGAATTACTACTCATCCGCAATGGTTTGGCTACAATCCCACTTTCTGACACCAAGCTGAAAGGTAAATCTGCTACTCTGGTGACTCGATCCCTCTGGTCACTGTTCTCCAACCCTCGATTGTCTACTGAATATTCAGGGAAGAATTATGGAAGCGTAATAACGAGACACACACAAGTTGCTTTCCAAAAGTCTTCTGACAATGTATTCAAATAGTAGAAAAGAGTAATTGGAAACCAGCGCTTATTTGGTGTTACTATCGATAAACGGAATAAATATAACGTTTACATTTAATTCACCTTGCTTCCTTGAGCCTCTGGCTCAATCCTCTCATGGCCATTGGAGGTAACTAAAAGACCTCCATTTGTTTTAAAAATACATAGGGATAAAGGATAGAGCGCAAGTAACATATTTTTCTTTGGTTTTTACTATGTATTGGGGCTGATGTGTACTGTAGTCATTGCAGCCGCCCAGTAGTGATGGGAGTTGAGCGCAGGACTTTTCTTTCTGCATTTGTATCCAATTTTTGTATTACTCAGCCTTGTTACAATGCAGCCGCCCATCCCATGTGTTCCCTATTAAGGGTTAATAATGTATAGGGGTGTATATAAAAAATACCCCTTTCTGTCTCATTAGAGATTTTTGCCAGAGGCTCAAGGAAGCAAGGTGAATGGTTAGAGTTAGGACCCACCTAGGGGGGTCTGCCTTGATGTGGCAGGTAGGCTCCATGGTATAGCTATCTGGGGTATCACATTCCCATAAAGTCTGGTCCATAGTCCAAAGGCAAGAGGCGGGCAATCGGCCCCCTTTAAGGACACGTGGCGAGGTCGGTTTCGCAACAATCCCAAAAAGTCCCAATATATCCATCGATGATTTTAAAAGGGCCAGTTGCAGCAATATAAAGTACAATATGCCCCAAATAACCCAGGGGCCATAGTCAGCAGGTAGGAGGCTAGCAAACAGGCTTCTCCAGGGCCCAGTGGCGAGGTTGGTTTCGCCACACCTTTCTTTCAACCGGCAAAGTCAGCCCGGCGGAAATACAAATCCGGGGCCTACCGCACGCTGCAAAGCCTAGAGAACCTCCTGGGTGGTGGCGCGCAAACCTGGGCTGAGACGCCTGACGCCCCGATACCACTCGCATTGCCAACAACTATGCCGGGCATGGGCCGGCGTTCGCAAAAAACGCATGCCCCAACGGATGGCAGGGATATCGGGGCCATGTTACAAAGGCCCGCGCATCCCCGTCCTACTGTCGCAAGTGACACGCCCGACAGAGATCCAAGCGCTACACAAGGCCATACCGAGCCCGGAGGCTCGAAACACTCACCGGCAACTCAAGCCGAGTCGCTGGAAGCAGCTGATGACTCGGCGCCGACAACAAAGAAGGACCTGAAACTCCTCTTAGCAGAAATCCACAACTTGCTCGCAGCAGACTCGGCCATCCTAAAAAGAGAGGTACGAGTAGTGTCGGAGAGAGTCAAGACCACTGAATCTGCCATAACACAGGTGCAATCCCACCTATCTTCAGTGGCAGATTCTATCACAATGCTCCAAACGCAACAACAAACACTAGCACGTAAAATCACCACACTGGAAGACCGCCAGAGACGTAATCATATTAAAATAAGGGGCATCCCCGCAACGACTACGGCGGAGGAGCTTCCCCACTATATTAGGAGACTGCTGGCTACAATCCTACCACATGCTGTGGCTAAGAATGTCGCAATAGACAGCGTTTACCGTCTTCCAGGCCACTCTCCCCTTCAACACAATATGGCCCGAGATGTCATTCTTCGTTGCATCTCCCTACCTGACAAGCTCTAGATCATGTCAGCGCTAAGAGGTAGGACACCTCTCACTTTTGAAACCTCGATCTTAACCTTTTACCAGGACCTGACAAGGCCCACACTTCTCCTCCGCAAGTCCTTCACCCCAGTCACAACACAGCTCCGGGCAGGAGGACTGGCCTACCGATGGGGGGCGAACGGCTCCCTCACTGTATCTCATGGCGGGACTACACACAATCTGCCCTCCGTGGCTGAAGCGACGAACTTTCTGGAGACCCTGGGGCTACCACGCTCGAGCATCCCCCCCACCTCGGGAGCACCAGCGGCGGCTTGGGATCCCGCATCCATAAAACCATTTGTACCGAGAACGGCTGACCCGCAAAGCACGGACGACCACGATTAACAAGCACGAACTTTGGTTCTATATATTAACGCTAATGTTTTGGTTTGATTTTTATGTACCTGTTTTACCATTTATTGCTCAACCTCGACTTAGTTAGGGACAGACCTAACTTATACTCATGCCGACCATAACTACAGACGAGACCACAGTGAGTGGCGACTACTATCCCCCCCCCCCGCAACCCCCTTGGTCAGGGGCTTTAAACACGCATGTACATACTAACCAGCACACCTGGTTCTCCGGCCGTTAGGCCCAAACTCTGCACTATATGCATCCACCCATTCAGCTTGAAGTAAGCACGATCACTATAAGCACGCTATAATTAACGGGAACGGGCGACTAGAGCGACTAAACTGGGAACACTCATATGGTAAACCCCATTGCGGACAACTCAGAGATAAACCCAGACTAGACACCCACACCCATCACTCTCGACTAAGCAACAGACCACTAGTGCTCGACCTGTGAGGAAGCCGCACTACGACTCATAGTCAACGGTCTCTCATTGAGTAACTTCAAAGTTACCACACGACCACACATACCCCTAGACAAACTGACCGTACATAAGTTTGTAACGTTACACTTGTATTATAATTATAAAAATTGTGCATTTGTTCCATTGCCACATGTTTGCATCATAAAATATTTTTGATATGGCTGTTGTGGCTAAGTAAATTGTTATGTCAATAACTGCACTCAAAAATAAAGAATTAAAAAAAAAAAAAAAAAAAAAGAAATTCTTTTTAGAATGAACGGAATTCATATGGGTATCTAAAAAGAATAATGTTCGAACATAGTGTAAATAAATCATACAGGGTACATTTAAAATTTCAGTGTAAATAAATGCACACTCACAAACGGAGAGCTGATAGCCCAGCTCTGGTTCGAATCGTGTTTAGGTCCGTTTAGGCGACCCACCCCTTATCGATGATACAGTTTTCGTTCTATATAGAGGAATAGAAATATATACAATTGCGCAGTATAGCCAGTACAAGGTGAAAATTAAAGAGAGTAAAATGCAAATTTCTCTAAACATGTAGATTAATAAAAACCGTTAAATAAATGCAAATTTTAGCCAATACAATAATCGTTGGAAATAAAACTTAATATATATAATAGAACAGATACCATATTAAAGATGTTACAGTTTATTTAAAATTAGTTGCTATCTAAAAATATTTTAAAACTGAAAAAAAATCGTAATTTAAATGTAAAAAAAGGTTAAAAAATATTTAGATAGACAGGGGTGGAGGGATGGCAAAGGGGGTGTCCCCCCCCCCCCTCGTGGCCTCACCCATGCGTGAACGCTCTCCCTGAACGTAGACCGGGAATGGGAGAGGAGGCACGGAACGGGGAGGTATAGAGCTCTGGGTCATCACCCCAGTTATAGGGCACATAGAAATAGGCCCCCCCCCTAGGTACTGCCAGCCTGGGGACAGGGACAAACTATACAGAGCTGGAATGTCATACCACTAAACGAACACCACATAGGCAAGAGACGGGAAGCTTAAAGTAGGAAGGCACAGAGCAAGACTTACTCGGGAGGACCTTACAGGGAGGTAACCGGCAGCGTAATGATAGTGCACTCTACTGACATCCATGGAGGGCAACAACCACTGGCAGGGAGGGGATGGGGGATGTAACAGATCCTTACAAGTCCCTGGTAACTGTGAAGCAAGCAAGGGAATTACAGTTTAAACCTCTATTCATTTCATTGTCTCCTGTTCGCATGATTCTGTACGAATTCCGTGTGTAAAGTATAGGTGGCCGCCATTTCGGGACTTTTACACGTGTTCGCGGCCATCTTGTGCACGAACAGCGGTGTTTGCCTGTAACCGCATGGAACTGAAAACGGATACACAAACAGGCGAACACCGCTGAGTCCTCCAGACCTCCGTAAATTCGTACTGAAACTACCGAACGTTCCCACCATTCGGTAGTTATGCTTCACCATCTATGGGGATTTCAGCGACCACCGAGATTCGTATGGATGACCAGGTTTTCGGGTCTTTTTACCGTGCGAACGGAGACCGACCGCAAGGCCAAAACTCATGGAACTAATTTCGGCTAGTTGGTCTGTGCGGTCGGTCAAAACTTTGGAACGCTGTATCTCCCGAACTATACATCCGAATGGGCTGATTTTTGGACATATTGTTCCGCTACCGGATTTAAAGCTGTACCCCCTGTTTTTGGGGTACATCCAGAACTTGTGTGAAAATGTGGACATTTTAATTATGTTATGTAGTTATCTGAGGGGAGGAGACGTGGGGGTGTTACCATACGTATTATTGGTTGTTTTCATCCTCCCCCTGGGAGTGTCCTGTATGTATCTGTTCCTAATAAAAAGCAGGCTGGGTGTTCCAGTCCTCAGTTCATCTTGACCCTTCAAAACGTAGCCTCGTCTCGTTCTTGGAAGGGGATTATTTGGGAAGATTACTCTGCTCCTGTTTACAGCTGAACCTGACTCTCTCTGGATATCGTGGATGGGATTATACCAGCTTTACTTCTCCACAGCAGCTTGCAGGGAAAAGGACGTCTCCAGCGGCAGATACCCTCTCAATACCTGGGTAGCCGTTACATTGGTTGGCAGCGGTGGGATGGTCCTTTCATCCAAGGAGCAAGCCCTGAATGGAGACACAGTATGCCAAGCTAAAAAGGCCCACATTGAAAGATCTATTGGAGAGTCGTGGTAGGAGCGCCAGTAACAGACCACGGAGAGAGCTGATAGCAGACCTACTGGAGCTAGATGAGATGGATAGGTCCATGGAAGTCTCTGAGCCCATGGCACCCATCAGCGAGGACGATGAGATCACTGCAATTGTACGGCGGAGATTATCTTTATACCCAGCCACGTCCGTGGAGCTAATAAACCAACTGATCCGAGGAACAAGGGAAGAAATACAAACTAAGAAGGAGCAAGACACGGCACTGGTAAGGGCTAACCAGCCTGTTACACATACAGTTCCTACTCCTACACCCAATGCTGCAGTAAAGAAAATCCCATTTACTGCTTTTAAAACCTTTGTGGAAAATGAAGAAGAAATTGACGGTTATTTGGCAGACTTTGAAAGGCAGTGCTCCCTACACCAAGTACCACCAGAGCTATTCTGGCTGGGAAGCTATCAGGAAAAGCAAATGAGGCTTTTCGAGCACTGACTACAGAGGAGATTGCACAGTACCAAAAAGTAAAAGAGGCACTACTCCGCCGGTACGCTGTAACCCCAGAGACATACCGTCGCCGCTTCCGGGAGTCCAAAAAGAAAGCTGTGGACTCTCACATGGAATGGGCTAATAGGTTACAGCGAGTGGCATCACACTGGATGCAAGGCTGCAACGCTAGCACGGGAGAGGAAGTATTACAACTGTTTTTATTGGAACACTTCTTCCAAGGTGTATCTGCTGACTTGCAGGATTGGGTAAGGGACAGACGCCCTAGCAATTTAAAGGAGGCAGCTCAGCTGGCAGACGAGTACGCCGAAAGCAGGAGAGTAAGCCAAAATACCCCAAGGCCAGCTATCAAAGTGGAGCAACGGCCCCCGGCTGCCTCGTCTCGACCAGAGTTCCGGGCTCCCATACCACCAGGGCCAGCTCAGCCTCAAGGACACAACAACTACCCCCGAGACTCGCATAGGATCACCTGTCACCGGTGCAACAACCCTGGACATATCGCAAGGTATTGCCCGCTAGGACCAGCCGCTAATAATAATTGGAGGCGCAACTCCACAGAGAACAACAACACACGTACCTCTGCTGCCCACTGTATAGAGGCCGAAATGGGCCCCGAGGAATGCCTGGGCATTTTGTATGAGGCAGATCCGATACAAGCCGCCTCCCCAGATAATCGCCAGCACCATAGGCAAGAGGTACGCGTGAATGGACAAATAGCCCAAGGATTGAGAGATACAGGGGCTACCATTACTTTGGTGCAGCAACACTTGGTAAAACCAGAGCATTTGGCCAAACACACCGTTGCTGTCCGTGTTGCAGGGGGGGCTGTATTTCGTTTACCCACGGCCCGGGTACACTTGGACTGGGGGGTTGGGTCAGGAAAGACCACGGTGGGCATCATGGATAATCTACCTGCTGAGGTCGTCTTGGGCAACGATATTGGCCCTCTGACTTCAGCCTACTTGCCCACCACAGATGCAGCCTGCCCCGTAACCACCCGAGCTCAGAGCAGGCTTACCGATGACGCCACCACAGGCCAAGAGACCCAGGTAAGCAACACACAGACACGTAGGTCACACATAAGGGAGAAGCCATTAACTTGGGACACCCCAGAAGAGTTTGGGAGGGAGACTAGAGAGGACCCCACCCTACAGACGTACCGGGAGATAGCCGCTAGTGGGGGGGATGAGCATGAACGTTTTGTATGGGAACATGACAGGTTATACCGACTGACTGTGAGTAGGAAGAAGGGCTGTGCCCCTTCACAGAAACGCCAACTAGTGGTACCCAGAAAGTACCGGTTGGAGCTTCTCCGAATTGGCCATGATATTCCCCTAGCAGGACATTTGGGGGGTAACCGCACAACCTATCGGATCGCCCAGACCTTCTTCTGGCCGGGGATTTCCAAGGATGTGCGGCGCTACTGCAGTACCTGCGACATATGCCAGAGGGTAGGGAAGAGAGGGGATCACCCTAAAGCTCGACTGTCACCTATGCCCATAATCGAGGAACCGTTTAGCCGGGTGGCAGTCGACCTGGTGGGGCCCCTACCTAACCCTAGCCCATCCGGTAAGAAATATATACTTACTGTGGTGGACTACGCTACCCGCTACCCGGAAGCCGTCGCCCTGACAAATATTCAGGCCGACACTGTCGCCAGTGCCTTAGTGGGGATATTCACTAGAGTAGGTTTTCCCCGAGAAATACTATCTGACAGGGGGACTCAATTTACCGCAGATCTGACCCAACAGTTATGGAAGGTCTGCGGTATTCAAAACCTCCTCAGCTCACCCTACCACCCCCAGACGAACGGTCTCTGCGAGCGCTTTAATGGTACCTTGAAACAGTTGCTGAGGACCTTTACCGCGGAATACAGAGACTGGGAGCGATTCTTGCCGCACCTCTTGTTTGCATATCGAGAGGTGCCGCAGGAATCCACTGGGTTCTCCCCGTTCGAACTGCTCTACGGAAGAAGGGTACGAGGTCCCCTCGACCTCATCCGGGAGCATTGGGAAGGGGAGATGGAATCTGAAGGGATCCCTATTGTACCGTATGTTCTGGAGATGCGGGACCGCATGGAGCAGTTGGCCCGGATGGCACGGGACCATCTCCATGCGGCCCAGGGTCGACAGAAGCGTTGGTATGATAGGGGCGCCCGACAGAGAACCTTCCAGGTGGGTCAGAAAGTGCTGGTACTTAGACCGGTAAAGGGTAATAAACTCCAGACATCCTGGCAGGGCCCTTACAAAGTAGTAGCGCAGGTCTGCGACACTACTTATGTGATTGCCAGCAATAAAGATGAGAAAATCCAGAAAACCTTTCATGTAAATTTACTAAAAGAATACCAAGAGCGGCCAGAGGATATTGCCGCTATATGCATTTCTGCTACCGAGGACCCCGACAGCCTACCTATCCCAGACCTGTTAGCACCCAGAAAATGCCCTAGCTTACTGGACACCATCCAACTAGGGGAGCGGCTAACCGCAGCCGAAAAGGGCCAACTTAGACAGTTGATAATGGAAAAGAAATTAACGTTCGCTCAGGAACCAGGGTACACCACGCTAGCGACCCACTATGTCGAGACCCCAGGACAAGTACCCCTTAGGCAGACCCCATATCGAATCCCTGAGGCAGTCAGGGGAGAAATGAAAAAGGAAGTACAAGAGATGCTAAGGTTAGGAGTCATAGAGCCGTCTGACAGCCCCTGGGCTTCACCCGTAGTCCTAGTACCCAAAAACGACGGAGCTACTAGATTTTGTGTAGACTATAGGCGACTCAATGACCGTACCGTGACAGATGCGTACCCTATGCCCCGAGTGGACGAACTATTAGACCGCATTGCCAGGGGGAGGTATCTGACCACCATTGATCTATGCAAGGGATACTGGCAGATCCCCCTGGCCAAGGAGGCTATCCCCAAGTCAGCGTTCGTCACCCCATTTGGCCTGTACCAATTTAAGGTCATGCCATTTGGGATGAAGAACGCCCCAGCTACCTTTCAGCGCTTGGTGGATAGACTTCTTGATGGCTTCCAGGACTTTGCCTGCGCACACCTGGATGACATAGCGATCTATAGTGAAACATGGGGGGAACACTTGCGACATGTAGAGGCTGTACTGGATCAGATTCGGGCCGCAGGCCTGACTCTGAAACCAGAAAAATGTAACTTCGGCATGGCCGAAGTACAATACCTGGGACACAGGGTAGGATGTGGGAAACAACGCCCGGAACCCGCTAAGATTGAGGCGGTAGCTAACTGGCCCACACCCCACACCAAGACGCAGGTATTGGCATTCTTAGGGACAGCAGGATACTATAGAAAATTTGTCCCGGACTATAGTACTATCGCTAAACCCCTGACCGACTTAACGAAAAAGAACTTGCCTAGGGTAGTCCTGTGGTCTCTGGCCTGTGAGACAGCCTTTCAAGCCTTGAAAAATGCTCTGATCAATGCACCTGTTCTATCTGCCCCCGTTCCTAACAAAAGATTTGTCGTCCATACAGATGCATCCATGTATGGACTGGGGGCAGTTCTGAGCCAGATCGGAGAAGATGGGGGAGAACACCCTGTCGCGTATCTCAGCAGAAAACTATTGCCCAGAGAAGTGAGTTACGCGGCAGTGGAAAAAGAATGTTTAGCCCTAGTTTGGGCCCTAAAGAAACTTACACCCTACTTATATGGACAGGAGTTTACCCTGATCACCGATCATAACCCCCTGGTATGGCTGAACCGAGTAGCTGGAGACAATGGACGCTTACTAAGATGGAGCTTAGCACTACAGCCATATAATTTCTGCATTCAGTATCGCCCGGGCCGCTTCAATGGAAACGCTGATGGATTATCCAGGCAAACTGAACTTTTACCGTAGCAGCAGACCGGACAGCCCCAAGTTGACCCGAAAAGGATCAATCCGGGTCTGCCGGAGTGTTCCACAAAAGGGGAGCAATGTAACGGATCCTTACAAGTCCCTGGTAACTGTGAAGCAAGCAAGGGAATTACAGTTTAAACCTCTATTCATTTCATTGTCTCCTGTTCGCATGATTCCGTACGAATTCCGTGTGTAAAGTATAGGTGGCCGCCATTTCGGGACTTTTACACGTGTTCGCGGCCATCTTGTGCACGAACAGCGGTGTTTGCCTGTAACCGCATGGAACTGAAAACGGATACACAAACAGGCGAACACCGCTGAGTCCTCCAGACCTCCGTAAATTCGTACTGAAACTACCGAACGTCCCACCATTCGGTAGTTATGCTTCACCATCTATGGGGATTTCAGCGACCACCGAGATTCGTATGGATGACCAGGTTTTCGGGTCTTTTTACCGTGCGAACGGAGACCGACCGCAAGGCCAAAACTCATGGAACTAATTTCGGCTAGTTGGTCTGTGCGGTCGGTCAAAACTTTGGAACGCTGTATCTCCCGAACTATACATCCGAATGGGCTGATTTTTGGACATATTGTTCCCCTGAAGGAGAGCTATCCAGCGCTACCTGTTTTTGGGGTACATCCAGAACTTGTGTGAAAATGTGGACATTTTAATTATGTTATGTAGTTATCTGAGGGGAGGAGACGTGGGGGTGTTACCATACGTATTATTGGTTGTTTTCATCCTCCCCCTGGGAGTGTCCTGTATGTATCTGTTCCTAATAAAAAGCAGGCTGGGTGTTCCAGTCCTCAGTTCATCTTGACCCTTCAAAACGTAGCCTCGTCTCGTTCTTGGAAGGGGATTATTTGGGAAGATTACTCTGCTCCTGTTTACAGCTGAACCTGACTCTCTCTGGATATCGTGGATGGGATTATACCAGCTTTACTTCTCCACAGCAGCTTGCAGGGAAAAGGACGTCTCCAGCGGCAGATACCCTCTCAATACCTGGGTAGCCGTTACAGGGGATGAGGACCCGAGGAGAGGGGAGGTAATTGGAACAAGAGATAATTTGAGGTGCCTGGGGTGTGTGGGGGGCGGAGGGGAGGGGGGACTCCGGGACTGTTGGTATCAGTTTTGTTTACTCAATTTCACAATGTTATGATCGTTTCTTTTCTCTTTTCATGACTTCTTACATGTGTATATTAATTGAA
Source organism: Pelobates fuscus (assembly GCF_036172605.1). NCBI lineage: Eukaryota > Metazoa > Chordata > Amphibia > Anura > Pelobatidae > Pelobates > Pelobates fuscus. The sequence continues at coordinate 197,613,914 of NC_086323.1, forward strand.
AATGTAACGGTGCGATACTTGTCATGTTACGATAGGGGCACGGTGGGGCGGACGGACTCACCTCTCACCTGTTGACTTATCTTTGGGCGGAGTTAGAGTTACGAATCCCAACACACACTCATGCTGAATCTTTTGCGACTAGACCGTGGGGGACCAACACAGTTGGACGGAGGAGGGGGACCCTGACGACTCTAGTTGCTGCACGAGTATCTTCCTGATAAGAGGGGGTAGCCACGGGATTTATATAATCCCAGGGGTGGTCTTCACCTGACTGGTGTTCCACCCACTAACACATACACACACCACACACACCTCACCGCCTTCACTAACACAGCACATTCCACTCTTACCTACTTCCCCCTACTTCCAACCTTTCACCCAACCCCCTTCTATCTTGGTCTGTGACGGGGGTGTGGGGTCCGGGGCAGCCACCGTAAAACCCGGGAATCTCCGAACACCAGAGCCTGTGGGTAAAGATCGACTGCCCATAGGGGGAATGGCATACCGTGATGCACCACTGTCTGTCCTCACACTTAACTGTTGGGGCCTGAATATCCCAGAACGCCGAACACACCTATTACGGGAACTGAAGAGGAAACACATCGCGGTGGCGATGCTTCAGGAAACACACTTTAAAGAAGGCGCAGCCCCCCAGTTGCGCGACAGATCTTACCCAAGCAACTATTTCTGCAATCACCCCACAGCCCGCAAATCCAGAGTGGCCATCGTTATAGCGGCAGATCTAGAACTCCAGGAACTGGACCGAGTCCAAGAAACACAAGGGCGCTTCCTATTCCTGAAGGGGATTATAGCAGACAAAATATACACACTCGCAACTATCTATGTCACCAATAGGTGTCAAGCTTCATTTCTCAAAGGTGCATTATCTAAACTGAAGGACTTTGCAGAGGGCATACTAATAGTAGAGGGTGACTTTACCGCACCCCTAGACCCAACGCTGGACTCCTCCTCGGGACATAGCTGTATCCCCCAGAGATGCATCAGATCCATTCGACGCGCGCTGAACGGGCTGGGGCTGGTTGACTGCTGGAGGACCCTCAACCCGTCTGGTAAAGATTACACACATTATTCCGCCCTCCACAACCGTTATGCACGGATCGACTACCTCTTCGTCAAACAGGATGGCCTCTCTCGCCTATTAAAGGCTACCATTGAACCAGCAACGTGGTCGACCCAGTCAGAATAGACTTGAAATCACCTCTGTTCCCACCCTCCACATGGACCTAGAGGCTGAACAAAACATTGCTCTTGGACCCATTGACACAGGAACAGATTGAACAAGATCTTGATCTCTATTTCCGAGAAAATGACTTAGCAGAAACCTCACCTATCACACTGTGGGAGGCCCACAAGAGCGTGATTCGCGGAACGCTCATACGTATTGCATCCCAGAAGAAGAAGGCAGCAACCCAAGAGATTGCGCAGCTCCATAAAACCATCTCGACGCTGGAGCAACAACACAAAAGATCCCACCTCAACGCGATATACGGCGAACTCACAGAGGCCAGGAGAACATTGAGGGACCTCATACTGAAAAAACACCTTAGCTCGTTACAACACTCCAAAGGCTTTTATTATGCTCATGCTAACAAAGGAGGTAAACACCTGGCACGCCTCCTGAAGGGCACGGTGCCCCGCACCCAGATACGTAAATTACGTCTTACATCGAGTGCCATCTCCCCCTTCCCACAGGAGATAGCGGAGGAGTTCAAGAACTTTTACCAAACCCTCTATAATCTCCCCACACCAGGAGGAAACGACCGCAACCTGAATAGAGCCACAGCAATGACCGACTATCTACACACTAATGTCACGGAGAAGGTCGACCCGGATTCCGCATCAGCCCTAGACGCACCTATCAGCTCAGACGAACTGGCAGCGGCCCTCAAGAATACTAAAACTGGAAAAGCACCGGGACCGGATGGCTATAAGAAGTTCGGGATACTATAAGAAGGGATACTATAAGAAGTTCGCGGGAAAGCTTCTTCCCTGGCTCACAAAAGCCCTAAACGCGGTGACCGACGGAGGAAGATTCGGACCGGATTCCGCGACCATAACCGTACTACTCAAACCGGGAAAAGACCCAATGAATTGTGGTAGTTACCGCCTAATATCCCTCATAAACGTCGACACAAAACTATTCACGAAAGTACTTGCGACCAGACTACAGTCTCTGCTCCCGTCCCTGATCCACGCAGACCAGACGGGCTTCATACCTGGACGCGAGGCGAGAGATAGCACTCTGCGTCTCTTTTCCATCCAACATCAGGCGAGGAAAATGGGAGAGCGCCTTCTACTGCTATCAACCGACACGGAGAAGGCGTTCGACCGAGTCGATTGGCAGTACATGACATCCACACTGAGGGAGATGGGACTGAGACACAAGCTCTTAACTTGGATATCCGCCATATACAGCAACCCGAGGGCAGCGGTAAAGGTCAACGGGGCACGGACAGATGACTTCGAGATTAGAAACGGAACGCGACAGGGGTGCCCACTCTCCCCACTGCTGTTCGCACTGTCTCTTGAACCACTCCTGCAGGCGATCCGCCTGAACCCAGATATTCGGGGTTATGAGGGACAGGGAATGACCCATAAAGTTGTGGCTTACGCAGATGATTTGCTTTTTTTCATCAAACAACCACGTTTAACTCTGCCAAACCTCCTCGCAGAGTTCAAATGCTTCGGTAACCTGTCCGGGTTCAAGCTAAATCTGACGAAATATGAAGTCCTAAACCTAACGATGCCCACTGACGAATAAATAATCTGGTCCAAATGTTCTATAAGCGTATAAGAGAGAAGTTCTATTGACAGGGTATATATGTTACAACTGGTTAATGCAAGTGTTATACAAATGTTTAAGTCAAACGCGTTATATGGCCGTGCGGGATCCCTTCTTCAAAAAGAAAAAAAAGAAAAAAAAACTTTGGTACCAAAACTCTTAAATAAATTTGATACTAATTTGATACTAACTGTTGAAAGTTTATTCTGTGTAAATGGTGATTGTGATAAATGTGTGTTTTGGTTACTCATTTTGAAGTATGCAGTTTAATTGACATGTATGTTAATGGGTATTTTGCTGTGTTATTTTAAATTATATTTGAATAAGTTTGTCTCAGTATTGATACAGATGGAAATGGCAGTGTAATAATTTATTAAATAACTGATTTATTATTGAATACTAGTCCAAGGGCAATAGGAGTTGTAATCCTTAAAGCAAAAGAAAAAAAAACACTGTCTTTGTAAGTTTTAGCTGTTTTCCAAAATTCTGTTTTAATAATGGACTTCTTGCCAATATTCGACTTTCCTGTCCAGTTGCCAGGTTATCTGATCTAATCTTAAAGCAGTACTGCTTGCATAGTTTGCAGAAATGCATAATGCACAAACATGGGAACCTACATTATGTCTGTGTTTCTTTTGAGTGTGACGTTTATTAAATTATTTTTGATTGAGTTAATTGCCTGTCCATGAATATGCTTTTTGTATTGGCATGTCTGCTGGATATCTGCTACATTCGTTGTGTTCTGTGTTAGTAGAGGACATGTGTGATATTACAATGAGTATGAAGAATATTTAAAGAATATTTGCATGTCATTAACGCAAGCCTTGAGTGTCTTTTTACAACAGATTAAATGCTGATCAGCTCACGAAAAGGGGGCCCCTGGAAAAAATCTGCTTTTCAAAATCGTGGATCCACATTTCCATTTTTAAATGGCTCTCTCTTTCTCCGTATTATTAGGGGAGTATTTCGAGTTAACTTTACTTTTAAAGTGCATTGCATTATCTATGCTTTTTTCCTCAAATATGAGTTTTTGCCACTGGGTTTTTTGACCTGGCCCCAGATCACCGGGTGGACTGGTAATCCAAGACCCTGGTCCAAAGAGGGGGATAGATATTATTCCCGTTTTGACTATATGAGCTTACATTATGAATTATAATAATAATATTCCCGTTGTTGGGAATAATACACTTTGCCTATATTGACCCAAGGCTCAAGATACAGATAACATGATGTTTAGTCTGTTTAAAAATGGTTAACATGTCAGCTGTCTGAAATATTTAACTTGTACGCTTAAAAGATGTATTCAACAGATAATTGAAAAAGCTGAAATCAACAGCTCGAACTCCTCTTAAAGGGAAAACCTACGGCACAGAGCAAATGGGGGAAATCGAGGTGAAGAAATAATGAAAGTCCCGCAGACGTGATTAGCACGTCTGAATATACCTCCTTTTGTTTCTCTGCCTCAGGCCTCCCATGGATATTTACCGTAAGATAGATCATGATATGAGGGGAATTGTAGATACAAATATCCATTTTGATATCTATCCTAGCTGTTCATATAAGGGTTAATTTTAACCAAGAATAAATTCTTCTATTCTCGGAAATAGGATTTATATGAAATCCTAGTTACGGGAAAAATACTGATTTCGAAATGTTCTCGGTATTTGTAAATATCTGGTTTTAATCAAATATGTAATGCGTTATATGACAAAAGATTATAATTAGAAACAGCTGTTTATAACTTGTGAAAAACATATTATGTAATAAATGCTCATGACCCCCACCAACATGAAAATGGGGTATATATGCAACTGACATTTAATTAAACATTGAATTGGTTATTGAACAAGTCAATGCTATTCATTTCCAATTTCCAGAGCTCTAAATGAGTTGGCAAATATCCATCATCCACAAAGGGTCCGGGCTGATTTAATCCCCAACAAGTATTAAGCCCTTTTATTTGATACAGTAACACTGCCTGATTCCAACCTGAGGGGGCTTATGGACTGTACACCATTGGGAGCATTGAGTTTCGTCCTTCCTCCCCAACAACCAAGCCCGGCATCAGGAGACCTGGGGTCTGTACCATCTACTGCCCAACCAGCCTCAGAACTGAGGGACTTCATAGACTGGTCCTGGGAAGACCCACAGATGGCAGTTAGAGATGGGACGGCGGTCTCTCTACTGGCCCTACAGGGGTGCTGGGCAGTCGGCCCAGATCCCAACGGCAGTGTGAAGAGCAGGGAGTGGAGATCATTGTCTCCCCTCCCCAGCGGCAGTGTACCTTGCAGGGAGAGGAGAGTAGCGTCCTCCCTCCCCAGTGGCAGGGGGAGCTACAGGGATGCGGGGCAGTCGGTCCAGATCCCCAGTGGCAGTGTGTTTCATTGGGGGTAGAGAGCAGCGTCCTCCCTCCCCAGCGGAAGCATAGACCACCAAGGTGAGACAGTAAGCCTCACAACAGTGCAGATGTAAAATATAGAGGTCTAGAGGAGGGGAACTGCATCCGCCGTCCCCAGCAACAGTTTTGTCCAACCAGGGGAGAGGGCGCCCTGGTTACTGGTTACTTTGCTACCAGACTATGGATTTACAACGGGGCACATGTGGCAATTAGGACACCAGGACAGCTACACCGGGTAAGAAAGGCTGGCCGACTATCAGCACCCCAGACCGATTGGAGGTCTGGAGTCTGGATAGTCGTTTTGGTAAAGGGGAGAAATGTAGCGGACTGGGTCCTATACCAGAGTACGCCCCAGTTTCCTGGAGGGGGCTGATGGCTCACCTCCTGCCCAGTGATTATGGCCCTGGGGGTATGGCCCTTTAAAGACAGTATTTGGGTATGATGGATTTTTATGATGTGGCTACTGGCCCTTTAAGCACAGTGTATTAACTTCTATTAGACTGTGTATAGATTGTGTATAGGAAGGTGTACCCCTCTCCCCCGTTTCCTGTCCCATTGTTCTCCAGCAGGGCGTAGTCCCAGGCACACTGCCAGACTAGTTGGAACTGGTTTGGGCTGGAAAGTTTGGGCTGGAGAGCCATGCTTCAGTGGAACTAAAGGGGTTGTGTGATTAAAAGTTAGTTAAGTTCTACTCCTGATACTGTGTGTCGTCCAGTGATTGGGAAAGGTGATGGGATATTATTGGATTTTATTACTGACTGTGCTGGATATTCTCTGGGATTTATTACTTGTTCCTGCCTTCTCTGGATATACCGGTGGAGTTAAGTTGTGAGAAATCAGCTCTCCGCTACACATATGAATGCCGTAAACAGGCAAACCGGAAACATATGAATGCTGTAAACAGCCGGATAGGAAAAACCATACGAGTAGGTTATACACTGCGTGCAGAATTATTAGGCAAATGAGTATTTTGACCACATCATCCTCTTTATGCATGTTGTCTTACTCCAAGCTGTATAGGCTCGAAAGCCTACTACCAATTAAGCATATTAGGTGATGTGCATCTCTGTAATGAGAAGGGGTGTGGTCTAATGACATCAACACCCTATATCAGGTGTGCATAATTATTAGGCAACCTCCTTTCCTTTGGCAAAATGGGTCAAAAGAAGGACTTGACAGGCTCAGAAAAGTTAAAAATAGTGAGATATCTTGCAGAGGGATGCAGCACTCTTAAAATTGCAAAGCTTCTGAAGCGTGATCATCGAACAATCAAGCGTTTCATTCAAAATAGTCAACAGGGTCGCAAGAAGCGTGTGGAGAAACCAAGGCGCAAAATAACTGCCCATGAACTGAGAAAAGTCAAGCGTGCAGCTGCCAAGATGCCACTTGCCACCAGTCTGGCCATATTTCAGAGCTGCAACATCACTGGAGTGCCCGAAAGCACAAGGTGTGCAATACTCAGAGACATGGCCAAGGTAAGAAAGGCTGAAAGACGACCACCACTGAACAAGATACACAAGCTGAAACGTCAAGACTGGGCCAAGAAATATCTCAAGACTGATTTTTCTAAGGTTTTATGGACTGATGAAATGAGAGTGAGTCTTGATGGGCCAGATGGATGGATTGGTAAAGGGCAGAGAGCTCCAGTCTGACTCAGACGCCAGCAAGGTGGAGGTGGAGTACTGGTTTGGGCTGGTATCATCAAAGATGAGCTTGTGGGGCCTTTTCGGGTTGAGGATGGAGTCAAGCTCAACTCCCAGTTTCTTGAAGACACCTTCTTCAAGCAGTGGTACAGGAAGAAGTCTGCATCCTTCAAGAAAAACATGATTTTCATGCAGGACAATGCTCCATCACACGCGTCCAAGTACTCCACAGCGTGGCTGGCAAGAAAGGGTATAAAAGAAGAAAATCTAATGACATGGCCTCCTTGTTCACCTGATCTGAACCCCATTGAGAACCTGTGGTCCATCATCAAATGTGAGATTTACAAGGAGGGAAAACAGTACACCTCTCTGAACAGTGTCTGGGAGGCTGTGGTTGCTGCTGCACGCAATGTTGATGGTGAACAGATCAAAACACTGACAGAATCCATGGATGGCAGGCTTTTGAGTGTCCTTGCAAAGAAAGGTGGCTATATTGGTCACTGATTTGTTTTTGTTATGTTTTTGAATGTCAGAAATGTATATTTGTGAATGTTGAGATGTTATATTGGTTTCACTGGTAAAAATAAATAATTGAAATGGGTATATATTTGTTTTTTGTTAAGTTGCCTAATAATTATGCACAGTAATAGTCACCTGCACACACAGATATCCCCCTAAAATAGCTAAAACTAAAAACAAACTAAAAACTACTTCCAAAAATATTAAGCTTTGATATTAATGAGTTTTTTGGGTTCATTGAGAACATGGTTGTTGTTCAATAATAAAATTAAGCCTCAAAAATCCAACTTGCCTAATAATTCTGCACTCCCTGTACACTCCTAGCAGTCGAACTGGAAAAGCATACAATAAATGCCCCCAAGAACGAGACAAGGCTCTGTTTTGAGGGTCAAGCAGGAACAGACAGAGCTGTGGGTTTATTGTTCTTATATACACATTAGTACCACCCACAGGGTTTTGGAAAACAACCAATAAACACGTACTATACACTCAGACACTCCCACACAAAATCCTCTCCTCTGCCTGTGATACAATTACCTTACACAATGGGTAATGTAATTATTACAGGCAGAGAAATAGTTTTTCAACATTATTCATAACTTTAAAAGTATGCATCACATTCACATACAACTTACATTTTCAGAATCAGCATACTCCAAACATACGTCAAAATCATACAAGTTGGTCCAGTGGTTCAAAAGATAGATCGTAGTCCTTTGTGACCAAATGAAGCATGGCTTTTCTGCCCCAAACCAGTTCCACAGAGTCTTCTATCCTGGAGATAATTGGGAAGTAACCCAATTATCTCTAAGGACAGAGGCAAAACTCCATTGAACACATGGCAGCAAAATACAATAAAATACATAAAAATAAATAACTGTGCAGCCATTGCATAAAACAGGTACATTCAACATATCCCCAGATTGCTCAGATCTGAGCGGACATTATTACTGAATGGCGCTCAGATCGCACGCATACAGTTCAATTGCCATGGAGCCAAAGTCTTTCCCATAGTTTTTCATTATACGAATGGACTCCATGGCATAGCTATCTGGGGTATCACTGCTCAAACAGGGCAAGCACCGAATGACCCGGCTTTTGTGTCTTTGCAGGGGAAAATCAAGCGTTTCAATATGGGGCCATAGTCTAAAGGCAGCAGACGGGGCAACCAGGCTCCTCCAATGCACAGTGGCGGATTGGTCTCGTCACACCCGGGCCTAATTTTTTTCCCAGTCCGGCCCTGTTCGTCACCAATACTTAACATAAAAAATGGATATAAACTTAAGTGCATACATATTGCTGTATTAGTACAGATGTGTGCAAAGAGTTTATGTTATTTTGAGATGCCGTGTATTGTTTGAATAAATATACATTTTAAGGCTGCAAGAAAATCTGATTTGATTATTGGAATTCTGATGTGAGAAACAAACATCTCAGGATCAGCTAATTTCCTACATTTACTGGTGGAGAAAATATAGGCAAGATTTAAGTCTGAATTATTACTGACTGAATAACTAAAAAGATTCTGCTGCAAAAAGATTACAAGAAGATAACTGAAGAAAAAGTCAAACTGTTCCCTGCAATGAGTGTTAGTAAACATCCCAGAGTTATGCAAAGGCAGAGGTGAGCAGTAGGAAAACCATTTGAACGTAGTTTATCCAGTACTGGAGGATTTTGAAGATAATGTTAGATTTACAACCAAAGCCCTTATTATGCTTGTCTATTTAGAAGAAATAGCATGATGGCTGTGACGGACCGGACCGGACCGTGTACCTCCGTCAATCGCTGCTTCCTAGTACTTGCGAGCACCATAAGCACCGTACTGGAACACCATAACCAGCATAAAACCCACAAAGCGCCACAGCTTGGTTGGGGTCTTGCTGTCCTCCACCCACCCTGGATCCAAAACCAGGATCCAGCTTCCAGTGGGTAGACCTCTCCTAGTCCAGCGAGCGTAGCAGGAACAGCTCTTAGAAGAGCTAGTGATTATACTCGGGGGAGTATTGTGATATAGCAATCCCCAGAGTGTATGCAGTTCTCCAATCCCCCAAACATGAGCCAAGACTTCATGAAGGGGTAAACAAATCTCTTTAATGGGAGCCACACTTGGCCTTATATGACAGTCCCCATGCAAGGGGATACGCCCACCGGGATCTTGTGGGGGACTGATTTTAGACTTCACAGATCAATAACAATAAGGTCACAAGGTACGACACTCCCACACACAGCACACAATCGCTTCCCTCTGCTTTTGAGATAATTGGATCAGTAACTGTACTAATTCTATTAAAATTATCTCTAAGCACAGAAAAAACAAACTTTTTAAAAACACCCCAAAAGTACCCTAAAAATGCATAAAACCCCACAAATGTTACATCCCCTGATAGCCCTGATCTGGATGACCAACATATTCAAAAATCACCCAGATCAGTTCATGAATTAACTGGAAGTCTTATTTTTACCGACAGTGCACATGGTCCTATGCCCAAAACAGTTCCAGGGAATCAGGGCTAACGTTTGGTCTCTCTGTCTGGAGTACAAAAGTACACTGGGAGCTAGATCCAGGAGTTTAACCCAGGGTGAGAAGGGACGACGAGACCCCAGCCAAGCTGCGGCAGCTGCCTTGATAACCCGTCAGTGGGTTATGGTCTGTAACCAGAGTGAACTCTTGCCCATACAGGTAGGGAGTCAGGTGTGGTGTCCGGTATGGTGCTTATAGTGCTCAAGGCTACTAGGAAGCCCAGTTGGGGTGTCAGGCGGTCCGTCACAGCAGCAATAGCAACGGGACCCTGTGCTAGAGGGGTTTGGTGTTGGTAGGGGTAGGTCGGATGGGGGAGTGATAGCTCCCCCTTGCTGTCTGGGTCCACAGGGTTTGAACCCAGGGTGGAGGATTGTCCAACTTGCGAGCATCATGGTATTCATCCGCAAGCTGGGCTGCCTCTGGGAGTGTAAGAGGTCTGCGGTCCCTTACCCACTCCTTGACGTCTGCTTCTATAAAATTGAAAATTGTTAAAATAGAATGAGCTGTAAAATTTTGTCTACGGTGGTCGCTTGACAGCTTCTAATCCATTGGGAGGCTGATCGTTGCAGCCGGCTGGCCCACTCTGTGTAGAAATCTTTATCCATTTTGCGAAAGTCCAGGTATTTTCTGCGGTACGCTTCGGGTGTCACTGCATACCAGGCTAAGAGCACCTCTTTTACCCTCTCATATTAGTGAAAAGCTTGGCCTGAAAAGGGTCTTCTGCTTTGCCGGATAATTTCCACGCTAGTATAGGGACCCACTCTTCTTCAGCTACTCTGTGTAGCGTGCACTGGTGTTAGAAATCTGCCAGGTAGCCGTCAATTTCCCCTTCCAATTTGCTGAAGGCTTTGAACGTACTGAAGGGAACCTTTCGCGGTTCGGGAGCGGTGCAGCTGTTTGTTGCACTTTGGCTAAGTGTATTTGTAGTTCCCGCTGTTTCCTGGTGTTTGCATTCGTGGTAACATTGTTTATTACTTGCATTAATATTTTGGGAGATGGGTTTGGCCTGAACAGTGCCAGTCGTTCCCAAATCTCCCTGTTGGTTTCCGTCTCATTCTCATGAATGGTTGGTGTTGCCGCAGCCAAGTTCTCCTGGTCTAGCTCCATTAATTCGCTGATTATGACCTGCTTGGCTTTGTTGCTGGGAGTACCTCCACAAACTCCTAATAATTCTTTCAATGTGCTGCGCTTAAAACTTTTCTGATTCAATCTCCTATCACCTCCCAAATGTCTTTGTCTCGCCTGCTTAGGATCACAATCCTTGTGACTGATACAACATACCTTTTCCTTCTTTCTTTCTATCAAAACAACTTGCTGTATCTTTCTCATGAATCTTCCCAAGAAATTCATTTGGGGTCAAAAAGGGCCAGTTACAGACCAACAAGGAACAAAAGTGAACAAGGAGGAAGCATATTCCATATGCAGATATTGGTGCGGTGTAAGTGACAAGGACCTACACCTATAAGTGGAGCGCTCAAACACAGATAAATCTTACCAAAACGTAGTCTCATTCAATGGTAAAATATGGGGTACATGTCAAAGTAAAATACAGAAAATACAATATAGTGTAGATGGTACTGAAAATTGGCTTCACAGTGATTATAATGATATCACGCTGAATATTACACTCACATTTCAAGGAGCCTGTATATAGAAAACACTGGCTCTGTATAAAGGCTTGTGTGCTGTTATGGTAGCACCACCCTCCTACTTCGGTTTGAAGAATTTCTCGGGAACACGAAAAAAAAGGGAAGAAAGCAGACCAATGTGTAGACTTATGGTGATAAATGACACAGATATGTGTTAAATAAATGGGGTGCTCACCTGGTCCTGAGCCTACGAATCCCGGCTCTAGGTGTGTAGGTTTTGTGCCAATTTGAATGGGGATGGCACTTCCCCTGTGAGGATTCCTTTAAGGCTCCAAAAATGACTTGGATGAGGTTTTGAATGAAAATGGTGAATTTATTGGTTTAAAATAAATATAAAAACAAAGATGATAAAAGTCCTCAAATAAAAGTCCTTTAAAAATGGCCGATACGCGTTTCACTCTCAAATAGAGCTTCTTCAGTCAGCTGTAATGTTAGTCCTCTGAATCCTCCATTTTAAATGCCATCTGGGTCTTCCCCTTTAATGAGTTAAGTTCATTCTGTCCAATCAGATTAAATTTCACATAATGTGTGTGTGTGTGTGTACCTTTAATAGGTTAATGATGTTGACGCCTTTATTTGGCTATTTTTTCATTGGTGGGCAGCGTTGGTTGGCGGAAGTGCTTGTTTTCAACCGGGCAGTTGGCGGAAGTGACGTCACGTAATCATGTGATCGCCATCCAGCCACGTACGTTTGGCCACTCCCCCTCAAAAAAATAAATAATTTTTTTCCCCCCCTCTTTTTTTTTCCTGAAAAAAGCAAATAGAGCTGCAGAATTGAAATGACAGTAAAATTGCAAAATGTCAAATATTGAATTCATAGTGATATAATGTAAATTGTAGTGCATATAGACTAATACATTCACATTGTTAAAGATGCATACTGTGCTGGTGGTACATATATTTTTAAACATTAAAAAGGTGATATTACATACATATGTGCTAGAATAGATATCCTTATTGGGTATTTCCCCAAAAGGTGGTTAAATCAATATTCTTTAAGTGGTATTCACAGTGTTTATAGTGTTTGGGCATACATAATATGCCACTGATTGAAAATTAATAAGAAGAATGTTTAAAAGAAAAACAAGGGGTATAAAAAGGGTAGAATGGATTATAATGGATAAATTCCATTGAACCCAAAAAAAGGGGGGATACCCATTTAAATGAAATGGCAGAGTTCGAAGTCTATATTCAAACCCCGGGGCTTTAAAGTCCCGAGGTTGAATATCCACCTCATCTCACTCTGTCACAATAATTTATTGAGGTCGCCTCCCCGCCAATTCCCCTTAACCTTTTGTATACCCATAAAGAGTAATTGAGTGGGATCACTATTGTGGGCTAGGGTGAAGTGGTGTGATACACTGTGTCCTTCAAATTTTTCTTAATATTTCTAGTGTGTTCCTCAATCCTAGTGTGTAAATTCCGTTTAGTGCGTCCCACATATTTTAAACCGCAAGGACATTCCAATAAATATATTACATTGTTTGAGTGGCAAGTTATAAGTTCTTTAATAGGGAATTCCTCATCGTTATTGCAGTTCTTAAAAGTCTTAATATGTCTCTTTTTATTATTGGTGTTCCTACACGCAAGACAAGTACCACACCCGAAAAAACCCTTTCCTTTATTTAGGAAGGTAGTAGTTTTAGTTTTTTTAATGTGGTTCTTTACCAAAAGTCTGTTTAAGTTAGCTGCACCTCTAAATATTATCTTGGGTTTTGGTGGTAGAATCTGGGATAGGGCATGGTCCTGAAGTAAAATAGGCTAGTGTTTATTTAGGATTTTCCTTAATGCCTTATTGTTATGGCTGTAATTACATACAATAGGTAAATTGACCTCACATTCATTTTGCGTTTTGTTTTTTTCTTGTAATAAAGTGCTCTGTGGAATTTTTAAAACCTGTGTATAAGTGTCGTTGAGTGTCTCCTTTTTATAGCCCTTATCTAACAGGTCGGTAATTAATTTGTCTGCTTGTTCCTTGAAGGTGTCATTGTCCGTGCAATTTCTTTTTATACGTATAAGTTGTGATTTAGGTACACTATTTAGCCAATGGGAAAAGTGGCAGCTTGAGGTGTGGATAAAGCTGTTCACATCCACATCTTTAAAATGTGTTTTGGTCTTGATCTTTTCATTATCAATAAAAATATCTAAATCTAAAAATGTGACCGTGTGTTTACTAAAATTCGTTGATAAAATAATGCCCCATTCATTATTGTTTAATTGATTTTAAAAACTTTGTAGCGTGTCTTCTGTGCCCTTCCAAATAAAAAACAGGTCATCTATGTAACGGCGATAGGTCACCAGGCCCTCTACCCAGCCCTCATTAAGTTGTAAATGTTGGCGCTCCCAGTCTGCCATGAACAGATTGGCGTAGCTGGGTGCGAACCTGGTGCCCATCGCCGTCCCACATGCCTGTAAATAAAAAGTGTCATCGTACCAAAAATAATTGCTGGTTAAAATTAATTGTATCCCTTCAATGATAAAATCAATTTGATCTGACTCAAATTTCTGTGATTGTTCTAAAAAGAACTGTACTGCTGCACAGCCCTTTCTGTGTGTGATAATGGTGTATAGAGAGCTGACATCAGCAGTTACTAGATAGTAGTCATGTTCCCATGTAATGGTCTGTAAATGTCTCAGAATGCTCCCTGTATCTTTAAGGTAACTAGGGATGCCTTGCACTATAGGCTGGAGGCATCTGTCTACATACTCCGAAAATCTAAATGATATGGAGTTGATGCCTGAGACGATAGGTCTTCCAGGTGGAACTATGGGGTTTTTATGCACCTTGGGGAGGTAATAGAACACAGGGATCTTAGGGTGTGTTACATTTAGATACTCAATTTATTTTTTATTTAAAATCTCCTTTTGTAAACCCTTGGCTATGAGATCGTAAAATTTATTTTTTATTTCAATAGTTGGATCTCCTTTTAATTGTGTGTAGGTTGTGTGATCGTTAAGTAACCTCATACATTCTGTGTGATAGTCTTTGACATTTAAAATGACTATTCCCCCCCCTTATCCGCGGGTTTAATGATGATGTCATTATCTTTCTGTAGTTTTTTTAGAACTTTGTACTCATCTTTTTGAAGGTTTTGTTGGTAACGATTTGCTTTTTTTAATTAATTGATGTCTGACATCACTATTTTCTCATAGGTGGTCATTTCTCCTGAGTAGTGATGTACCGAACTGTCCGCCGGCGAACAGTTCCCGGCGAAATTAGCGTGTTCGCGTTCGCCGCGGCGGGCGGACACGTGCGCAGTTCGATCCGCCCCCTATTCGTCATCATTGGGCAAACTTTGACCCTGTGCCTCTCGGTCAGCAGACACATTCCAGCCAATCAGCAGCACTCCCTCCCTTCCACACCCTCCAACCTCCCTCCCAGCATCCATTTTCGATTCATTCGGAAGATGCATGCTTAGTGAGAGGAGGGAAAGTTTAGCTGCTGCTGATTAGATAGGGAAATTGATAGCTAGGCTAGGGTATTCAGTGTCCACTACAATCCTGAAGGACTCATCTGATCTCTGCTGTAAGGACAGCACCCCAAAAAGCACTTTTTAGGGCTATAACATCAGGCTGCTTTTTCTTTTTTTTTTTTCCTGTGTAATGTAATTGCAGGTGCCTGCCTGCCAGCTTCTGTGTGAGGTTCACATTGGATACTGTGCCTACTTGCCCAGTGCCACCACTCATATCTGTTTTAACAATCGGTTAAGCTTTACATTTAAAATAAATATTTTTTTTTCACTGTAATAGAAGAGCAGTTGCCTGCCTGCCAGCTTCTGTGTCAGGTTGGATGCCTTGCCCATTTGCACAGTCAGTGCCACCACTCATATCTGTTTTAACAATTGGTTAAGCTTTAGATTTTAAATAAAAACATTTTTTCACTGTAATAGAAGAGCAGTTGCCTGCCTGCCTGCCAGCTTCTGTGTGAGGTTCACATTGGATACTGTGCCTACTTGCCCAGTGCCACCACTCTTATCTGTTTTAACAATAGGTTAAACTTTACATTTAAAATAAATAAAAAAAATTCACTGTAATAGAAGAGCAGTTGCCTGCCTGCCAGCTTCTGTGTGAGGTTCACATTGGATACTGTGCCTACTTGCCCAGTGCCACCACTGATATCTGTTTTAACAATAGGTTAAGCTTTACATTTAAAATAAATAAATTTTTTTCACTGTAATAGAAGAGCAGTTGCCTGCCTGCCAGCTTCTGTGTGAGGTTCACATTGGATACTGTGCCCACTTGCCCAGTGCCACCACTCATATCTGTTTTAACAATAGCTTAAGCTTTAGATTTTAAAGAAATCATTTTTTTTCACTGTAATAGAAGATCAGTTAGTTGTCTGCAAGCGTCTGGGTGTCAGGCCTACTTCAGCGTGTGCTCTGCAGACCTGTGCCAGCGTGCTTTGACAGTTGCCAATCATATCTGGTGTATCTTTAGCGTGCTTTTACAAAGAAAAAAGGTTTCCAGTGTAAGCTAATAGCAGACAGTCAGTGTCCTTCAAGCGGCTCTGTCAGGCCTTCCTTCAGCGTGTGCCCTGCACAACCCTTCCAGCGTACTTTGACAGTTGCCACTCATATCTGGTGTCTCTATAGCGTGCTTTTACAACCAAAATTTTGTTTCCACTGTAATAGAAGAGCAGTTGCCTGCCTGCCAGCTTCTGTGTGAGGTTCACATTGGATACTGTGCCCACTTGCCCAGTGCCACCACTCATATCTGTTTTAACAATAGCTTAAGCTTTAGATTTTAAAGAAATCATTTTTTTCACTGTAATAGAAGATCAGTTAGTTGTCTGCAAGCGTCTGGGTGTCAGGCCTACTTCCGCGTGTGCTCTGCAGACCTGTGCCAGTGTGCTTTGACAGTTGCCAATCATATCTGGTGTCTCTTTAGCGTGCTTTTACAAAGAAAAAAGGTTTCCAGTGTAAGCTAATAGCAGACAGTCAGTGTCCTTCAAGCGGCTCTGTCAGGCCTTCCTTCAGCGTGTGCTCTGCAGACCTGTGCCAGCGTGCTTTGACAGTTGTCACTCATATCTTGTGTCTCTATAGCGTCCTTTTACAACCAAAATTTTGTTTCCACTGTAATAGAAGAGCAGTTGCCTGCCTGCCAGCTTCTGTGTGAGGTTCACATTGGATACTGTGCCTACTTGCCCAGTGCCACCACTCATATCTGTTTTAACAATTGGTTAAGCTTTACATTTAAAATAAATATTTTTTTCACTGTAATAGAAGAGCAGTTAGTTGTCTGCAAGCGTCTGGGTGTCAGGCCTACTTCAGCGTGTGCTCTGCAGACCTGTGCCAGCGTGCTTTGACAGTTGCCACTCATATCTTGTGTCTCTATAGCATGCTTTTACAACCAAAATTTTGTTTCCACTGTAATAGAAGATCAGTTGCCTGCCTGCCAGCTTCTGTGTGAGGTTCACATTGGATACTGTGCCTACTTGCCCAGTGCCACCACTCATATCTGTTTTAACAATTGGTTAAGCTTTACATTTAAAATAAATATATTATTTTCACTGTAATAGAAGAGCAGTTAGTTGTCTGCAAGCGTCTGGGTGTCAGGCCTACTTCAGCGTGTGCTCTGCAGACCTGTGCCAGCGTGCTTTGACAGTTGCCACTCATATCTTGTGTCTCTATAGCGTGCTTTTACAACCAAAATTTTGTTTCCACTGTAATAGAAGAGCAGTTGCCTGCCTGCCAGCTTCTGTGTGAGGTTCACATTGGATACTGTGCCTACTTGCCCAGTGCCACCACTCATATCTGTTTTAACAATTGGTTAAGCTTTACATTTAAAATAAATATTTTTTTTCACTGTAATAGAAGAGCAGTTAGTTGTCTGCAAGCGTCTGGGTGTCAGGCCTACTTCAGCGTGTGCTCTGCAGACCTGTGCCAGCGTGCTTTGACAGTTGCCACTCATATCTTGTGTCTCTATAGCGTGCTTTTACAACCAAAATTTTGTTTCCACTGTAATAGAAGAGCAGTTGCCTGCCTGCCAGCTTCTGTGTGAGGTTCACATTGGATACTGTGCCTACTTGCCCAGTGCCACCACTCATATCTGTTTTAACAATTGGTTAAGCTTTACATTTAAAATAAATATTTTTTTTTCACTGTAATAGAAGAGCAGTTAGTTGTCTGCAAGCGTCTGGGTGTCAGGCCTACTTCAGCGTGTGCTCTGCAGACCTGTGCCAGCGTGCTTTGACAGTTGCCAATCATATCTGGTGTCTCTTTAGCGTGCTTTTACAAAGAAAAAAGGTTTCCAGTGTAAGCTAATAGCAGACAGTCAGTGTCCTTCAAGCGGCTCTGTCAGGCCTTCCTTCAGCGTGTGCTCTGCAGACCTGTGCCAGCGTGCTTTGACAGTTGTCACTCATATCTTGTGTCTCTATAGCGTCCTTTTACAACCAAAATTTTGTTTCCACTGTAATAGAAGAGCAGTTGCCTGCCTGCCAGCTTCTGTGTGAGGTTCACATTGGATACTGTGCCTACTTGCCCAGTGCCACCACTCATATCTGTTTTAACAATTGGTTAAGCTTTACATTTAAAATAAATTTTTTTTCACTGTAATAGAAGAGCAGTTAGTTGTCTGCAAGCGTCTGGGTGTCAGGCCTACTTCAGCGTGTGCTCTGCAGACCTGTGCCAGCGTGCTTTGACAGTTGCCACTCATATCTTGTGTCTCTATAGCTGGCTTTAACAACCAAAATTTTGTTTCCACTGTAATAGAAGAGCAGTTGCCTGCCTGCCAGCTTCTGTGTGAGGTTCACATTGGATACTGTGCCTACTTGCCCAGTGCCACCACTCATATCTGTTTTAACAATTGGTTAAGCTTTACATTTAAAATAAATATATTATTTTCACTGTAATAGAAGAGCAGTTAGTTGTCTGCAAGCGTCTGGGTGTCAGGCCTACTTCAGCGTGTGCTCTGCAGACCTGTGCCAGCGTGCTTTGACAGTTGCCACTCATATCTTGTGTCTCTATAGCGTGCTTTTACAACCAAAATTTTGTTTCCACTGTAATAGAAGAGCAGTTGCCTGCCTGCCAGCTTCTGTGTGAGGTTCACATTGGATACTGTGCCTACTTGCCCAGTGCCACCACTCATATCTGTTTTAACAATTGGTTAAGCTTTACATTTAAAATAAATATTTTTTTTTCACTGTAATAGAAGAGCAGTTAGTTGTCTGCAAGCGTCTGGGTGTCAGGCCTACTTCAGCGTGTGCTCTGCAGACCTGTGCCAGCGTGCTTTGACAGTTGCCACTCATATCTTGTGTCTCTATAGCGTGCTTTTACAACCAAAATTTTGTTTCCACTGTAATAGAAGAGCAGTTGCCTGCCTGTCAGCTTCTGTGTGAGGTTCACATTGGATACTGTGCCTACTTGCCCAGTGCCACCACTCATATCTGTTTTAACAATTGGTTAAGCTTTACATTTAAAATAAATATTTTTTTTTCACTGTAATAGAAGAGCAGTTAGTTGTCTGCAAGCGTCTGGGTGTCAGGCCTACTTCAGCGTGTGCTCTGCAGACCTGTGCCAGCGTGCTTTGACAGTTGCCACTCATATCTTGTGTCTCTATAGCGTGCTTTTACAACCAAAATTTTGTTTCCACTGTAATAGAAGAGCAGTTGCCTGCCTGCCAGCTTCTGTGTGAGGTTCACATTGGATACTGTGCCTACTTGCCCAGTGCCACCACTCATATCTGTTTTAACAATTGGTTAAGCTTTACATTTAAAATAAATATATTATTTTCACTGTAATAG
This sequence comes from Pelobates fuscus, assembly GCF_036172605.1. Classification (NCBI taxonomy): domain Eukaryota; kingdom Metazoa; phylum Chordata; class Amphibia; order Anura; family Pelobatidae; genus Pelobates; species Pelobates fuscus. The sequence continues at coordinate 197,633,188 of NC_086323.1, forward strand.
AAGAGCAGTTAGTTGTCTGCAAGCGTCTGGGTGTCAGGCCTACTTCAGCGTGTGCTCTGCAGACCTGTGCCAGCGTGCTTTGACAGTTGCCACTCATATCTTGTGTCTCTATAGCGTGCTTTTACAACCAAAATTTTGTTTCCACTGTAATAGAAGAGCAGTTGCCTGCCTGCCAGCTTCTGTGTGAGGTTCACATTGGATACTGTGCCTACTTGCCCAGTGCCACCACTCATATCTGTTTTAACAATTGGTTAAGCTTTACATTTAAAATAAATATTTTTTTTTCACTGTAATAGAAGAGCAGTTAGTTGTCTGCAAGCGTCTGGGTGTCAGGCCTACTTCAGCGTGTGCTCTGCAGACCTGTGCCAGCGTGCTTTGACAGTTGCCACTCATATCTTGTGTCTCTATAGCGTGCTTTTACAACCAAAATTTTGTTTCCACTGTAATAGAAGAGCAGTTGCCTGCCTGCCAGCTTCTGTGTGAGGTTCACATTGGATACTGTGCCTACTTGCCCAGTGCCACCACTCATATCTGTTTTAACAATTGGTTAAGCTTTACATTTAAAATAAATATTTTTTTTCACTGTAATAGAAGAGCAGTTAGTTGTCTGCAAGCGTCTGGGTGTCAGGCCTACTTCAGCGTGTGCTCTGCAGACCTGTGCCAGCGTGCTTTGACAGTTGCCACTCATATCTTGTGTCTCTATAGCGTGCTTTTACAACCAAAATTTTGTTTCCACTGTAATAGAAGAGCAGTTGCCTGCCTGCCAGCTTCTGTGTGAGGTTCACATTGGATACTGTGCCTACTTGCCCAGTGCCACCACTCATATCTGTTTTAACAATTGGTTAAGCTTTACATTTAAAATAAATATTTTTTTTTCACTGTAATAGAAGAGCAGTTAGTTGTCTGCAAGCGTCTGGGTGTCAGGCCTACTTCAGCGTGTGCTCTGCAGACCTGTGCCAGCGTGCTTTGACAGTTGCCAATCATATCTGGTGTCTCTTTAGCGTGCTTTTACAAAGAAAAAAGGTTTCCAGTGTAAGCTAATAGCAGACAGTCAGTGTCCTTCAAGCGGCTCTGTCAGGCCTTCCTTCAGCGTGTGCTCTGCAGACCTGTGCCAGCGTGCTTTGACAGTTGTCACTCATATCTTGTGTCTCTATAGCGTCCTTTTACAACCAAAATTTTGTTTCCACTGTAATAGAAGAGCAGTTGCCTGCCTGCCAGCTTCTGTGTGAGGTTCACATTGGATACTGTGCCTACTTGCCCAGTGCCACCACTCATATCTGTTTTAACAATTGGTTAAGCTTTACATTTAAAATAAATATTTTTTTTCACTGTAATAGAAGAGCAGTTAGTTGTCTGCAAGCGTCTGGGTGTCAGGCCTACTTCAGCGTGTGCTCTGCAGACCTGTGCCAGCGTGCTTTGACAGTTGCCACTCATATCTTGTGTCTCTATAGCTGGCTTTAACAACCAAAATTTTGTTTCCACTGTAATAGAAGAGCAGTTGCCTGCCTGCCAGCTTCTGTGTGAGGTTCACATTGGATACTGTGCCTACTTGCCCAGTGCCACCACTCATATCTGTTTTAACAATTGGTTAAGCTTTACATTTAAAATAAATATTTTTTTTTCACTGTAATAGAAGAGCAGTTAGTTGTCTGCAAGCGTCTGGGTGTCAGGCCTACTTCAGCGTGTGCTCTGCAGACCTGTGCCAGCGTGCTTTGACAGTTGCCACTCATATCTTGTGTCTCTATAGCGTGCTTTTACAACCAAAATTTTGTTTCCACTGTAATAGAAGAGCAGTTGCCTGCCTGTCAGCTTCTGTGTGAGGTTCACATTGGATACTGTGCCTACTTGCCCAGTGCCACCACTCATATCTGTTTTAACAATTGGTTAAGCTTTACATTTAAAATAAATATTTTTTTTTCACTGTAATAGAAGAGCAGTTGCCTGCCTGCCAGCTTCTGTGTGAGGTTCACATTGGATACTGTGCCTACTTGCCCAGTGCCACCACTCATATCTGTTTTAACAATTGGTTAAGCTTTACATTTAAAATAAATATTTTTTTTTCACTGTAATAGAAGAGCAGTTGCCTGCCTGCCAGCTTCTGTGTGAGGTTGGATGCCTTGCCCATTTGCACAGTCAGTGCCACCACTCATATCTGTTTTAACAATTGGTTAAGCTTTAGATTTTAAATAAAAACATTTTTTCACTGTAATAGAAGAGCAGTTGCCTGCCTGCCAGCTTCTGTGTGAGGTTCACATTGGATACTGTGCCCACTAGCCCAGTGCCACCACTCATATCTGTTTTAACAATTGGTTAAGCTTTAGATTTAAAATAAATATTTTTTTTTCACTGTAATAGAAGAGCAATTGCCTGCCTGCCAGCTTCTGTGTCAGGTTGGATTCCTTGCCCATTTGCACAGTCAGTGCCACCACTCATATCTGTTTTAACAATAGCTTAAGCTTTAGATTTTAAAGAAATCATTTTTTTTCACTGTAATAGAAGATCAGTTAGTTGTCTGCAAGCATCTGGGTGTCAGGCCTACTTCAGCGTGTGCTCTGCAGACCTGTGTGTCAGGGTACTCACCTGTTAGACAGACAGACAGACGTGGTCGCTCCTGGAATTCCCAACAGGGGACTTGAACCGGGGAACTTATCAATCCTAGTCCTGCTTTCTGCCTCTGAGCCACAGCAGCTTTACACAGAGACTACTGATTCCGGTCTTGTTCATCCTGGCATGGCTACTACACCGGGGGCTGCACCTTGACTTGTCTGTGTCTCACCTGACTCTGATCGATCATCAGCAGGGTATTTAAACCCAGCCTCGCCCTGTGCTCAGTGTCAAGTCTTTGATCTAGTGTTGCTGTGTCGTACCAGTGTTCCAGTTTATCTGCTTCGTTAATTTGACCTCGGCTTGTGACTACATTTATTCTGACCTCTGGCATCCCTTGACTTCGGCTACTCCTCGTTGTTCCTGACCTCTGGCATCCTTTGACCTCGGCTATCCCTCGACTATCCTGCTGGTTCTGTCCTTGCCTGTCCTGCGTATTTGGTACTGCATCCTGCACAGCCCCCGTGCACAGACCCACAGGCCAGGTGAATTCTTACCTGACCACCTCGGCCTGTGGCTATCTGCAAGGGTGAGCAACATATCTGCGCTACAGACTCCCAACTCAGGTAAGACCCTGACACTGTGCCAGCGTGCTTTGACAGTTGCCAATCATATCTGGTGTCTCTATAGCGTGCTTTTACAAAGAAAAAAGGTTTCCAGTGTAAGCTAATAGCAGACAGTCAGTGTCCTTCAAGCGGCTCTGTCAGGCCTTCCTTCAGCGTGTGCCCTGCACAACCCTGCCAGCGTACTTTGACAGTTGCCACTCATATCTGGTGTCTCTATAGCGTGCTTTTACAACCAAAATTTTGTTTCCACTGTAATAGAAGAGCAGTTGCCTGCCTGCCAGCTTCTGTGTGAGGTTCACATTGGATACTGTGCCCACTAGCCCAGTGCCACCACTCATATCTGTTTTAACAATTGGTTAAGCTTTACATTTAAAATAAATATATTTTTTTCACTGTAATAGAAGAGCAGTTGCCTGCCTGCCAGCTTCTGTGTGAGGTTCACATTGGATACTGTGCCTACTTGCCCAGTGCCACCACTCATATCTGTTTTAACAATTGGTTAAGCTTTACATTTAAAATAAATATTTTTTTTCACTGTAATAGAAGAGCAGTTGCCTGCCTGACAGCTTCTGTGTGAGGTTCACATTGGATACTGTGCCTACTTGCCCAGTGCCACCACTCATATCTGTTTTAACAATTGGTTAAGCTTTACATTTAAAATAAATATTTTTTTTTTCACTGTAATAGAAGAGCAGTTGCCTGCCTGCCAGCTTCTGTGTGAGGTTCACATTGGATACTGTGCCCACTTGCCCAGTGCCACCACTCATATCTGTTTTAACAATAGCTTAAGCTTTAGATTTTAAAGAAATCATTTGTTTTCACTGTAATAGAAGATCAGTTAGTTGTCTGCAAGCGTCTGGGTGTCAGGCCTACTTCAGCGTGTGCTCTGCAGACCTGTGCCAGCGTGCTTTGACAGTTGCAAATCATATCTGGTGTCTCTTTAGCGTGCTTTTACAAAGAAAAAAGGTTTCCAGTGTAAGCTGATAGCAGACAGTCAGTGTCCTTCAAGCGGCTCTGTCAGGCCTTCCTTCAGCGTGTGCCCTGCACAACCCTGCCAGCGTACTTTGACAGTTGCCACTCATATCTGGTGTCTCTATAGCGTGCTTTTACAACCAAAATTTTGTTTCCACTGTAATAGAAGAGCAGTTGCCTGCCTGCCAGCTTCTGTGTGAGGTTCACATTGGATACTGTGCCTACTTGCCCAGTGCCACCACTCATATCTGTTTTAACAATTGGTTAAGCTTTACATTTAAAATAAATATTTTTTTTTCACTGTAATAGAAGAGCAGTTAGTTGTCTGCAAGCGTCTGGGTGTCAGGCCTACTTCAGCGTGTGCTCTGCAGACCTGTGCCAGCGTGCTTTGACAGTTGCCACTCATATCTTGTGTCTCTATAGCGTGCTTTTAAAACCAAAATTTGTTTTTCACTGTTATAGATTGAATAGCAGTTACTTGTCTTAAAGCGGCTCTGTCAGTCCTTCCTTCAGCGTGTGCTCTGCAGAACTGTTCCAGTGCACATTGCCAATCATACCTGGTCTCACAGTAGCTTGCACGCATAGTACCACTAATCCCCAAAAAAATGACAGGCAGAGGCAGGCCACCCCGCAGGGGCCGTCGTGGTCGTGGTGCTGTGATTCCCTTTTGCCCTAGAATAATGCCCAGTTTTCAGAAGCCACGTACCCTGAACTTGAAAAGTTCTGAGGACTTAGTTGACTGGCTAACACAGGACACCCAATCTTGTACAGCCTCCGCTCGGAACCTTGACGCACCATCCTCCTCCAGCTTAGCTTCAGGCACCTCTCAAGATACCACTCACCCGCCTGCCGCCACCACCAAAACTAGCACCACAGCCGCTTTACTTGGTATGTCAGAGGAGTTATTCACACACCCGTTTGAAGAAATGAGTGATGCGCAACCATTATTGCTAGAGGATGTAGATAACAGGGATATGTCTCAGGCAGGCAGCATTAAACACATGGAGGTACGGTGTGATGATGATGATGTTGTACCTGCTGCTGCTTCCTTTTCTGAGTTGTCAGATACAAGCGAAGCGGTTGATGATGACGATGCGTTCATGGATGTCACGTGGGTGCCCGCTCGGCAAGAAGAAGAACAGGGCGAAAGTTCAGATGGGGAGACAGAGAGGAGGAGGAGACGAGTTGGAAGCAGGGGGGGGGTCGTCACAAGGAGCTAGTGGCACAGTCAGACAGCATGCATCGGCACCCGGGGTCAGCCCGACAGCACGGCAATCAACGCATGCTGTGTCCACCACCAGAATGCCGTCATTGCAGAGCTCAGCAGTGTGGCATTTTTTTTGTGTGTCTGCCTCTGACAACAGCGATGCCATTTGCAACCTGTGCCAAAGTAAACTGAGTCGTGGGAGGTCCAACACCCACCTAGGTACAACTGCTTTGCGTAGGCACATGATCTCACATCACAAACGCCTATGGGATCAACACATGAGTACAAGCAGCACGCCTACTCTAAGCCGCCATCCTCCTCCTGGTCCAGCATCTTCAGCCACGTCAACCACTGCTGTCCTTCTTGCCCCCTCTCAACCATCCGCCACTCCGTCTCCCGCCTTGAGCAGTTCCCGCTCATCTGCCCACAGTCATGTGTCTGTCAAGGACATGTTGAGCGTAAGAAGCCAATGTCACCAAGTCACCCCCTTGCCCAGCGTCTGACAGCTGGCTTGTCCGAACTATTAGCCCGCCAGCTTTTACCATACAATCTGGTTGAGTCTGAGGCGTTCAAAAAATTTGTAGCTATTGGGACACCGCAGTGGAAGGTACCCGGCCGGAATTTCTTTTCACAAAAGGCAATCCCCAACTTGTACTCGATTGTGCAAAAGGAAGTCATGGCATGTCTGGCACACAGTGTTGGGGCAAGGGTCCATCTGACCACTGATACCTGGTCTGCAAAGCATGGTCAGGGCAGGTATATCACCTACACTGCGCATTGGGTAAACCTGCTGACGGCTGACAAGCAAGGAATGCGTGGCATTGCGGAGGAGTTGGTGACACCGCCACGAATTGCAGGCAGTCCTGCTGCCACCTCCTCTACTCCTCCTACTCCATCCTCTTCCATAACCTCCTCGGCTGAGTCCTCTTGTGCCGCTGCTTCTTGCTCCACATCAACGGCACCCCCCCAGCTCCCCAGGTACTATTCCACATCCCGGATACGGCAGTGTCACGCCGTCTTGGGTTTGACTTGCTTGAAAGCAGAGAATCACACCGGACAAGCACTCCTGTCCGCCCTGAACGCACAGGTGGAAAAGTGGCTGACTCCGCAGCAACTGGATATCGGCAAAGTGGTGTGTGACAACGGAAAAAATTTGATAGCGGCATTGAAGTTGGGCAAGTTGACACATGTGCTGTGCATGGCACATGTGTGTAATCTGATCGTACAACGCTTTGTGCATAAGTACACAGGCTTACAGAACGTCCTGAAGCAGGCCAGGAAGGTGTGTGGCCATTTCAGGCGTTCCTACACGGCCATGGCTCACTTTGCCGATATCCAGCGGCGAAACAACATGCCAGTGAGGCGCTTGATTTGCGACAGCCCTACACGTTGGAATTCAACACTCCTAATGTTCGACCGCCTGCTCCAACAAGAAAAAGCTGTTAATGAATATTTGTATGACCGGGGTGCTAGGACAGCCTCTGGGGAGCTGGGAATTTTTTTGCCACGTTACTGGACGCTCATGCGCAATGCCTGTAGGCTCATTGCAGTGGCTCTGCACCAGACTTCCCTCCAATTGATCAAAGTTAAAGGATTTCAAGTGTACCTTTCACGGAGAGGAACCTGCTTTATATCCCATAAGCGGGGATTAAACCGCTGTACGCGCTTCACTCCAGAGCTGGACATTAGCTCTGGTAAATGTGAGTTTTATACTATTATTTTTTTACGTCTATATCTGAATTTTACGTACTACACCATTGGTTGTCTTTTTTCCCCTTTTATCTTTCATTATAAGTGAAACCACTACAAAAGTAGAAGACCTCATCAACCAAGGACACTTGTAAGGATAAAAAAGTTGGACTTCTTTTCCTTTTTTAATTGGATTTTATTTTTATGTGCGCAGCCTTTTCTATTGTGTTTATGGATGTGTGGTGTAGGAGCATTGGTAGTGGCTGCAGTGGGAGATCCGGGTCTACAATTTCCGTAATCTTAGTATGTATCATCTGCCAGTACGGGACAATGCGGGGACAGGCCCACCATATGTGAAGGTTGGTGCCAAGGGCTGAGTTACATCTCCAGCATTCGCCAGATGAAGTGCCATGCATGTGTCTAAGTACGTCCGGGGTTCTATACCACTGTGTGAGCAATTCTTTAATATATTTAATTCCGTATTTGGTCCATGAGTGTAGTGACAACCACGGAGTTATCCTTGTTAGTGCTTCTAGTGGAGCGTATGTGCAATACTTCCCTTTTTCTGATAAGGTAGCCATGAGTTTATCCCAATATTTGAGGGTCACTGTAGATGAGGGGTACAATGTTAGTTTTTGCGGTCGGTGTATTTTCGGTGCCCACATCATGTGTAAGATAGGATGAGGATATGCTTTGTCAGCTTCCATGTCTACCCATTGGAACGTGTGTTTAGAGGCATGGAGCTTTATTGCAGACTCGAGAATAGCAGCCTCATAGTAGGCGGCAATTTTGGGTACTTCTAAGCCTCCTGTGGATTGTGTCTGTTGGAGTAAGTGGATAGGCAGTCTAGGTTTTTTCTTGTGCCAAATAAATCTGGATATAGTTGCCTGCAGTGTTTTTAGTATACGTGAAGAGATTGGAAGGGTTAACATTCGGAACACATATAACATTTTGGGTAATATTATCATCTTAGTAGTGTGGATTCGGCCTAGCCACGATAGGCGTACTTGTTCCCAACCTTGAAAGAGTGAGGTACATATGCGTGATAGTGGGTCATAGTTCAGAGTTACAGTCTTGGTGGCATGTAGAGCAAGTTTCACTCCTAGGTACGTTTTGTCTCCAATCAAATTGAAAGGTCTGGCGTAATTTATCTGCTCGCTGTGTGGGTAGGTGAAGCGGTAAAGCCTGTGTCTTAGCCGCGTTGAGTTTATAGTATGATATTTTTCCATACTCTTGTAGTAGGTTCATAAGACGTGGTAGTGATATATCAGGTTTGCAGATGGTTAGGAGGATATCATCTGCGAACATTGATAGTTTGTAATTTGACTGTCTTATGGGTATGCCAGAAATTCATGGATCTTGTCTAATTTTTATTGCCAGAGGTTCTAAGGCGAGTATAAAAAGAAGCGGGGAGAGAGGGCATCCTTGTCTGGTACTGTTAGTGAGATTAAAAGGTGATGAAAGAAACCCTGACTGATAAACTCGGGCCGTGGGACTTTTATATAGTGTATCATTTCCTTGTATCATTTCTGGTATTATCGGAGCCCTGTCTGCCCTTAATAAATCCCGATTGGTCATTGTGGATTATACGAGTTAGTATAGGATTTAGTCTATTCGCTAGGAGTTTAGCATAGATTTTAGTATCGCAATTTAATAGGGAAATCGGTCGGAAGTTGGGGCAATGGGTTGGAGGCTTCCCTGGTTTCGGTAATGTAGTAATATGGGCTTGTAGCATCTCGGTGGGCATGGTCCCTTTTTGGAAGCAATGGTTAAACAATGTCATTAGGTATGGTGCTAGTGTGTCTTTGTAGGTATAGTAGTAAAGGTTTGTAAAGGTGTGTCAGGTCCCGGGGATTTGTGTTTCGGGAGTTGTTTTAAGATGTCGATAATTTCCTGTATTGTGAATGGTTGTATCAACCCTCGGCTTTCTTCTGCAGTAAGAGTAGGTAGAGGAATATCTGTTAAGAATGCATCTATGTCTTTTTGCTCAGGTTGATGGCAGTCTGGTCCCTGTGCTAAGTTATATAGATCGCTATAATAGTTGCCAAATTCGTCTGCTACTTCTTGTGGATCAGTCAGTTTAACTCCTTCTTTCGTATGTATAAAGGCTATTTTGGTTGCTGCAGCCTTTGCTTTTAGTTGTGCCGCCAAGACCTTCCCTGCTCTATTCCCCTCTTGAAAAAATGTGTGTTTCATTTTAGTTAGTAAGTATGTTGTTTTAGCCATTTCCATTTCTCTTAATTGAGCTTGTAGGTAAAGAATACGTTGTGTGGTATCGTACGAGGGTGTGTGTTTGTTGGTGTGTGTGAGTGTGATCAGCTCTGTATTTATATCTATATAGGCTGACATGCATTGTTTTTTATTATAGCTAGCGTGTTTAATAAATTGTCCCCGAAGGACCGCTTTATGGGCTTGCCATAGCGTTTCTATTCTAATATCTCCTGTGTCGTTTAGAGAGAAGTATGTTTCTAGTTCTTTATTGATTTGTTGAACTAATGTGTGGTCCGTTAGAAGGGAGTCATTTAGTCGCCATGTACGATTCGCGCTTATCGGGTGATGAGTTGTTAGTGATAGTGTGATCGGAGCATGATCCGACCAGGTGATAATACCTATATTTGTACAAGATACTGTCGCTGTATGAGTTGATGGGAGTAGAAATCGGTCAATCCGGGAATATGTGTTATGTACCAGAGAATGGTGTGTATAGTCCTTATCCAGAGGGTGAAGGGCCCTCCAAATATCAGTGTACCCATGTGTTTGTAGAATGTTTCCCATACGGGTAGTCACGCATGCTCTTTGTTTTGTTGTCTCATGTAAGATCTTAGATGAAGAAGTGGTGTCAGAAGTTGGGTCTAAAATAAAATTGGTGTCGCCACCGACGATAATTTCTCCAAATTTGTGGGCATTAGTTAGAGTAAGGATATGGTCTAGGAATATATGATTACCACTTTGTGGGCCATATATATTTACCAATGTATATTGAGCATTGTTAATTATGCACTGTATAAGGAGGTATCGTCCTTTTTTATCACTTACTTGTTTTATTAGTTGGAAGGCAACCGCATTGTTTATCAGAGTTGTGACTCCTCTTTTCTTTTTTTTATATGTGCAATGATAACCTAACGGGTAGGCCCTGGAGGAGAATTTGGGGTGGTTGTCGGTCTGAAAATGAGTTTCCTGATAGCAGGCTATATGAGCCTTATGTTTTTTCGCTTCTTGTAAAGCCATTCAACGCTTATGGGGCGAATTAAGTCCCTTAGCGTTGATCGACAGGATGTTCAGCGTCATTTGAGTCTTAAGGATTTGGTGCTAATTGCATGTTGGAAGAGTATATTATCGCTGTTTAAGTAGTGTAGTGGGTCTAGCCCTACAGTTTTCAACCAGGGCGGTAAGCTTTTATAAAATGGTAATATATAGTATTGGATCCCTAATAATTGACCCTTAATTTCGATCTCCTGTGCAAGTGAGAAGCACATGAACATGTCTTGGTGGTGTTGCGTCGCCATGGGAGGAAGGGAGAAGGGGAGGATGAGTGAACTAAAAAAAAGTAACCAACTATATACAAAGAAAAGGTCTCTAACGTGAGACCAAATCGTCTTAATGTTTGTTGGGCACTGAAGCCCTCTCGGGGGATGGAGAGTCCCTTTTCCTTAGGGTGAGACCTGTCAACTAAGGTTGGGTATTGATTTTCCATCAATCTCTTGACTTGGGTTGAGGCAAGCGTGGGTCATTCCCATGTATTGTTAATAGTAACTTAATTGTTAATGATTTATATATAAATAGAAATTATTATTTATTTATCAGTTTTATTTTATTATTATTATTTTTTTTACCCATGTGTTGAGGCATTCTGAGGTAGCCTTTAAGTGTCTGTCACACTAACCTAGGGTTCCTGTTGGATTCTATCGTCCATTTGATACAGGAACCATGCAGGGGAATGATGAGCCATGAGACAACGGAACTAAAATGAAAACATGTTATGTTCTTTAAAGTCTGACAAGAACCGGTGAACATTATCGTCTCTAATAGTGGGGTACACAATAAGCCCGTGTGTTCCTCTCAACTCATGGCCCATGGTGCAGGGATTGAGAGGCAAGGGGCACCACCCAAACTTTAGTGTAACCGCTGCGTCTATATAAGTTTGTTTTGGCGGTCTTATTCTGATTTAATAATGGCAGCAATGCTGAGCATTCAGGGTTTGTCATTTAGTACGATGTATTGTGGGTTATTTACAGTCGGTGAGTAGTGTGACTCTATGCCGTATGTCCATTGCCGTTAGATAGTATGGATGTGTGGTATGTGCCATTTCTAATAGTGCCTGTATGTGGTACCAAACACCTCCCTGCACTCCACCATGTAGGCAGACCATTTTGTTGCACAGCATTTCTACCCTCATTACAACATATTGGGAGGTTCTCATGCCTCTCTCATTTCTTGTGAGGCAATAGTTAAGAGCAGATATAATATAGATATAATATAACAATTAAATATAAAAATATGGAAAAAATAAACATATAACACCGTGTGGGATAGGGATTCACCACATCTGCGTTACCCCTTAGCGAGCCACGGGTATACGCAGGGTTACTATGGGCTCCACAGGCCTTATGTGGAAAAGTCACTTATCTGTAGCTTGCGTTTCCCAATCTGGGGTTACTTTCATAGGTGCTGGTGTCATCTCTCGTGGATTAGCCTGGTTCGCTGTGCCCAATATAGGGATGTTCCATTCCGCCAAGACCTTTTGTCCCTCCTCTGGGCTAAGAAGATGTTTTTCGATGCCATTTCTCCTGATGATAAGACGAGTCGGGAAACCCCATTTGTAGGGTACTTCTGCCGCTCTCAGGGCTGTAGTTATAGGTAGAAAGCTTCTACGTGCGTTAAGCGTCGTTGCTGAGAGATCCGTATATAATTGAATTTTATTGTATGAATCAGGCAGTGTAAGACGTTTCCTGTAAGCTGACATTATGGTTTCCTTGGAGGTATAATAATGTATTCTCGTTATGGTGTCCCTTGGTGTTGATGGCGGGAGGTGTCTGGGTCTTGGTAGTCTGTGGGTTCTATCCAACAGTAATGCTGAGTCTGGGAGGTCAGGTGCCAGCAGATGGAAAAGTGTGGTAACGTATCTTCCCAGTTCGCCGGGGCCTATATCTTCCGGAATGCCGCGTATGCGTACATTATTCCGGCGGTCACGATCTTCGTGATCAGCAAGTTTGGTGATAATAGATGATATCTTGGTTTCCAAATCACTGAAGGCCGAAGCTACATTGTTATGTGCCTTAATGAGCTCTTCAGTTTTATTTTCGAGGCAATCCGTCCTTTCACCCAGCGCTTTGACATCAGCTCTTATTTCCCGAGCTAGCTTGGCAAAGTCTGTTCCGTCAGCGCCATCTTGCGCGCGGCGTGGTGGCGAGGCCATAGCCGCGACTTGTAGTGAAAGTGTGTCTTTCGCCTTATTCTTTTTCATGGAGCGTTGTGTCATTTTGTTCTAACGGTGCTCCAATATGTCTAGGCAGTATGAGACAGGTAAGTTTCTCGGTGCTCGCTGATATATTCGCTGTGTTAGGGTACTCTCTCCTGGAGCCGATCGCTCACACGTCCGACTTCATGAACGGTCAGGCCACGCCCTTCTGACGTTGTGATTTTAACCATAGAAAAACCTTTGCAATCAATAACACAACTTATGGAAATTATAAAAAATTCTCCTACATTTCAGGATATAAGGTAAATACAGACAAATCGACCATTTTAGCTAGCAATGTAAATATAGAAGAAAGGAATGAAATGTCAAAGAGGTTTGATTTTGTTTGGGTAGAGAAATAATTTTCTTATCTGGGAATTCATATCTGTACAGATCTACTAAAAATAGTAGAGATTCACTTTCTTGCACTACTTATTAAAATGAACAAGCTTTTAAGGGAATGGAGAGGTTTAGAATTTTTGTGGCGAGGCCGGATAAATATTATTAAATCTTATTTTTTACCAAAGTGTTTATACCTGTTTAGAATGATCCCTATAAGAGTACCTGATAGCTTGTTGCTAATGATTAGACAGTCCTTCTCTAAATTTGTTTGGCAAGCAAGAAAGCCAAGAATGGCAAGAAAATTCCTAGCGATAAATCAATCCCATGGAGGAGTAGGATTCCCAATAATTCAACAGTATCATCAAGCGAGTGTTCTTTCTCATTATATCACTTCACAACTGATAAGGTTTAAATCAGAAAGATGGTACGTAATAGAAAATAAATGTCAGATAATAAAGATCTACTAAGCCTTTTCTGGTTTACGCACTGTTAAGATACAACCAAGATCCGAGAGCATGGTGTTAGATTCCATCAGAGAAATATGGAATAAGATCAGGAAAAATCTAGGGCTTAAAAACCGTATTAATGCCCTACTGATTTCAATATTGGAAAAGAATATGCAAGATCTAAACCTAAAAAACTGGAGAAGGGGATGCATACAAACTATAGAGGATATAACAACAGGATCGAAGGTAGATATATTTGAGCAAATACGGTTTAAATTTGGTCTCCAAGAATCCGAAAAATATAATTATATGAGGATTAAAAGCTACTTAAATAAAGCACTGACCAATGGGAAATCAGAAATTGGTGGCAAATTGGGAAACATAATAAAAGGGAAGGATATGAGAAACTTGCTTAAGAAGTGTAACTTGATACTGAGACTGGGAGAGGAAGATCTTAAATTCCCAGCTCTGGAGAAGTGGGAGAAAGATTTGAAAATAAAAGAAAAGATTATTAGAAAAGATTGGAAAAAAAAACATGGTTAACAGTGGCCAAGTACATAAAATGCCTAAACCTGGTGGAACTGCACTTTAAGATAATTAATAGATTATATTTGGTTCCTAGTCGCTTGAATAAAATAGATCAGAATATATCAGTTTTATGCTGGAGGTGTGAGAAAGAGGTAGGAGATTGTGTACGCATTTGTTGGAGCTGTCCCCTGATGGGGGAATTCTGGAGATTGTTTTTGTCCAAAATTGAAGAGATAACAGCAATTAAATTCCTCTTCTCTCCCGAAATGATCCTACTACACTTGGAACTCAATTAATACAGTATGGATCTACAGTACTTCTTCATTCATGCGTTGATAGTAGCAAAGATTTCAATAACTGGAAGATGGAGAACTAAAAGCATACCGAATTGGGAAATTGGGAAAAACCAACTAATTTTGCAACTTAAGATGGAAGGAGGCCTAAATAGAAGCCTGAAGAAGAAAACGATTGTAGATATAGATAAATGGTTAAATAAGGTGGCTTCAATAGAGTAATTAAAAAAACAAACAAAAAAACTAAAATAGGTCTTAAAGAGAAGGAGCAACATAACCCAATGCTAACTCAGATACTAATGATAGAAAATATTTGGAAGGACGACGTAGGAGGATATGTCACCATTTTTGTGTATGTAGTGTATTTTTGTGTATTTTTTGGGGGTGTTTCTGTGGTTATCCTTTTAGAAGTATATGGAAAGAATTGGGAGAGTAAAAGAAGGAAAAAGCAGAAACATTAATGATAACTAATGTACCAATGCCTGAGATGCAGAAACTGCAGTAAACTATATAAGGATTGGTACTGTCTGAAAAAAAAAAAAAAAAATTAAAGAAATTCCTGCAAACGTCAAACTTGACTGTAAGCCTGTGATTTAAAGGAAACGTCTGATGGAGCACTTTACCAACAGCCGGCAGTTCTGAAAATCATTTCCCCATGAAGGAGACACAGATTTCGTCTTGGGACAGCGGTAATACACGAGTTCCTTTGTGAACAAGAGGCGTTTGTGATTATCAGTCTCTAACTGCACATACTCACTTTCTTGTGCCCCATCTATTAAAACTAACGTTATGGCTCGCTGTGCTTCCTGCATGCCGCCACGCCGCAAAGGAGCAACTGTCAATTCACTGAATGATTTTAATTGCGAGGCTGAGTGGCGCCAGTGTGCGTTACGTCATAGGCATAGCATAGAGAGTGAAAGAGGGAGCGGAGTGGCCACACCACACTGAATAAGCAGAGCAAGAGCAGTGAGGAGAAGAGCAAACAAAGGGGAGCAGAGAGCAGAGCAAGTAAGAGGGAGCAGAGCAAAGAAAGAGGAGCAGAGCAATTGTAACCGCGGCTGGTTCCCTTATTTACCACTATAACGTCTTAAAGCATAGAACGTAGCGGGGCTTACCATGCAGATAACATAGCCAGAATTGTATATAGTTAGTAAGAGATCCTCTATTTCACATATATAAATAATTGAGAATACAATATAAAATAAGGATTGTCTTGGAAGCAATAAAGTTTAGTCTTTTATATATTTATTATATAAAAATATAAATATAGACATATAAAATCCATTAAAATAATATATAGCAGAGTTTATAAGATTAAACTGAATGCTTGAAAATATCATTAATAGATTAACATAACATCCTGAACATGTCATAATGTCAGCCTCTCTGTCATTACAAGATGGAGCACTGTCTGTCTCCAAATCTGTCCTCTGTCCCTTAATATTCAAAAGTACGAACGCTGGTAGTTATGGTTCCTTGTTCGCCTATTCCTCCTGAACTACTGAGCCTTAGTGATTATAGCTAGAGTTGAGCGGACACCTGGATGTTCAGGTCTGGCGGGTTTGGCCGAACTTTAAAAAAAAGTCCGGGTTCGGGCTCGAACTTGACTCCGAACTCCGTCAATGGGGACCCAAACTTTTGGCCACAAAAATGCCTCTAAAAAACTCCTGGAAAGAGCTAGAGAGCTGCAAAAGCAAATACAATGGGGGTAAGAGTAGGACAAGTGCCCTGCAAACAAATGTGGATAGGGAAATCACTTAAAATAACATAGAAATTAAAAACACAGCTGAGCCATAAAATAGCACTAGATGGAATCTTTGATTTTAGCTTTGGAAGAACATAAATCAAAATCTAAAGCATGGCTGTCAGGAGAATCACCAGAATTATCCATTTGAGAGAGGGTTGGAGTGCAGGGTATTCTCTTTCATTGTTCAAACTGAGCTCAACTCCTGATGCATGGAGAAAAGGCCTTCACAAGCCTCTGCTATTGTGTACATAGTTTATACGAAGTGACCCATAGGTTGAGGAGGCTTTGACCGTGGCGGTGTAGGTGGAAGCAGCGGTAAAGGAGGAGGTAGCCAACACTGTTTTTTATTTTTTTTATATATATGAGGCGGAGAGCTGATATTCCACAGCTATTCTCCACTTAAGATCCCAGTGAGGCTCAGGAAAAAGTATTATAGATCCATAGAGTAGTAATTCCAGCAGGCAAAATAATCCAATAATATCCCAACAGCACTCCCAATAACTGGACGACACACAGCATCAGGAGCAGAACTGACTTTTTATTCCCACAGCCTCCTTTTAAGAGTTTCTCCCATGCAAGGGAGGGATTTACAAACATTAGGACATCAACCAATACAGTAATAGTTAACTCCCACACATCTCCTCCCCTCAATGTGACTCATAATCCTATTACTTGTACCATACAATTCCCCAAAATCTGGATGTACCCCTAAACCAGTAGATAGCATAATTCTTAGGGTACCACCAGGTAGCCCTGATCTGGGTGAAGAATATATCCAAAATTCACCCAGATCGGACCAGGGGTTCGGGAGTTAGGTGGAGGGTGAAGTTTGACCGACCGCACACGAGGTAGTATCCGAAAAGGGTTCCATGTGTTTGGGCCCTGCGGTCGGTCTCCATTCGGCAGTAAAAACATATAGCAATCCTTGCCATCCATACTTAATATTGCATGCATTAGAGTTCCCTTGTTCAGTACTCTGTTTCTACCGAACGGGAGGTAGTTTGGTCCCTCCGTTCGGTAGTTACAGAACTCTGGAGGTCTCAGCGGTGTTCGGTTGTTTGAGTGTCCAATTTGAGTTCCAGACACTGGACGACCAAACACCGCTGAGATTTTTATGCGTAAGATGGCCGCCGCGCGTGGTTCGTATACCGAACAGCGGCCACCCAGGCATTAACAGTTACATATTAAGCTGCGGTTTGTGAGAAGTGTGAACGCTTAACGAGGCGCACACTTCTCACTGGGGTGGTCTGATGGTTCGGTAGTTTCATTCCTATGAGACTACCGAAACCACATACGAAATTACACCTCTATTACATATATACACGGATACAATAAAACAAATGCAGTCTTATATGAATATCACAGGACAGGCTTAATACAATCCGCTACACTGCTCCCCCTTGCCCACAAGCCGGCATACACAGTCTGATACAACACGGATCGGCTTGGGGATGTCCAGGGTGCTCACGGATCATTTCTCCAAATCAGTTTGTCTCGACAACCCGTCAGCGTTTCCATTTTGTTTACCCGGGCAGTACTGAATGTTAAAGTCAAAAGGCTGCAGCGCCAAACTCCAGCGCAGCAGCCTGGCATTGTCCCCAGCCACCCGGTTCAGCCAGACTAACGGGTTGTGATCCGTGAGCAGGGAAAAAGCCTGTCCATATAAATACGACTGCAACTTCTTTAGGGCCCACACCACAGCCAGGCATTTCTTCTCGATGGCGGCGTATCTTACTTCCCTGGGTAACAGCTTGCGACTGATGTAAGCCACGGGATGTTCTCCACCATCGGCCCCGACTTGGCTCAGTACTGCCCCCAATCCAAACATAGAAGCGTCTGTGTGTACAAGAAAACGTTTAGTTGGATTGGGAGCTGCCAAGACAGGGGCATTAACAAGTGCATTTTTCAGATGTTGGAATGCCTGCTCACACTCCGGGGTCCAGGTTACTTGGCGGGGAAGGTTTTTAAGGGTCAGGTCAGTGAGGGGATTGGCCAGGGTGCTACAATTGGGGACAAATTTCCTATAGTACCCTGCTGTCCCTAGAAAAGCTAACCCCTGGGTCTTAGTCGTAGGGGTTGGCCACTGGGCTACAGCCTCTATTTTGGCTGGTTCGGGCTTCTGCTTGCCACAGCCCACTCGATGGCCCAGGTACTGTACCTCGGCCATCCCAATACTACATTTAGCTGGTTTCAACGTCAGACCGGCTTCCCGGATCCTGTCTAGAACCGCTCCTATGTGGGCCAAGTGCTCCTGCCAGGTATTGCTGAATATGGCAATATCATCAAGATATGCGCAGGTGTAGTCTTGTAACCCATCTAGGAGCCGGTCCACAATTCGCTGAAAGGTAGCCGGAGCGTTTTTCATCCCAAACGCAATGACTTTGAAGTGGTACAAGCCGAATGGGGTGACAAAGGCTGACTTTATAAATGGCGTCCGGAGCCAATGGAATCTGCCAATACCCCATACACAGATCAATAGTAGTGAGGTATTGGCCTCTAGCCATCCGGTCTAGCAGTTCATCTATCCTAGGCATAGGGTATGCGTCGGATGTAGTTTTTTCGTTCAATCTCCTGTAATCCACGCAAAAGCGGGTCGTACCGTCTCGCTTTGGTACGAGGACCACGGGAGAAGACCAGGGACTGAGGGTTCAATCACCCCCAGTTGGAGCATCTCCTCGATCTCCTTGCGCATATTCTCCCGCACCGCTTCAGGGATGCGGTATGGGGTCTGGTGCATGGGGAGTTGCCCTGGGGTTTCTACCCGGTGGGTAGCCAGAGGGGTGTATCCAGGCACATTAGAGAAGGTCTCCTGCTTCTCTTGCAGTAGTTGTTGTACCTCGATACGCTCCTGTGGACTCAACTGGTCCCCCAGTACAACTTCTCCTAAATCTCCAGACAGCTGTCCGTCTCCCAGCAGATCCGGGAGGGGCAGGCTGTCACACTCGTCAGAGGTGGGTGCACAAATAGCCGTCACCTCTTCTGAGCGTTCCTGGTAGGGTTTCATCATGTTCACGTGGGTTCATCATGTTCACATGCGTCGCCCTCCAGTCCCTGCGCAGGGGCCAATTATATAAGTGGTGTCACATCTCTGTTCCACCACTCTATAAGGGCCCTGCCAGGCGGCCTGTAGCTTATCATGTCGGACAGGTTTTAAAATTAAAACTTTCTGCCCCACCTGGAAGCTATGGTCCCTGGCGCCCCGATCGTACCATGTGCCGCCTGCAGGTTCTCTTTTACCGTCCTAGTTAGTGCTTCTAGGCGGTCTCGGAGGGCCAACACGTATGGTACAACAGGGGTGCCGTCTGCGCTCTGGTCTCCCTCCCAATGCTCCCTAATTAAGTCTAGGGGTCCCCTTACTCTCCTCCCAAACAACAATTCAAATGGGGAAAATCCTGTGGATTCCTGCGGCACCTCCCGGTAAGCAAATAGGAGATGAGGCAGGATTCGCTCCCAGTCTCGGTGGGTCTCAGCAAAGGTTCGGAGCATTTGTTTTAAGGTGTCATTGAACCGTTCGCAGAGCCCATTGGTCTGGGGATGGTAGGGGGCACTAATGATGGGCCTGACCTTACAAAACTTCCAGAGATGTTGGGTGACCTCTGCCGTGAACGGAGTACCCTGATCCGAGATGATCTCCCTGGGTAACCCCATCCGGGAGAAAATATGCATCAGGGCCTCGGCCACGGTTTCTGCGTGAATGTTTGTCAAGGCCACCGCCTCTGGGTAGCGGGTGGCGTAATCTACCACTCTTAAAATGTACTTTTTGCCAGATGGGCTAGGTTTCCGGAGGGGGCCTATGATGTCTACGGCTATTCTATGGAAGGGTTCCTCAATTATGGGTAGCGGGTGTAGCTTTGCTTTACGCCGATCCCCCCTCTTCCCTACTGTAACGAGAATATACCCCTACACGCAGGATCCAGCCAAACAGAAGACAGCACAGAGGAGAGATACGTCTACCGGACCTTAGAGTGGCCGGACTCGACGTAATAGGAGAAGTACAGAGTTCGCAACGATCCGAGGTCAAGGGCACAAAGAGACAGCGTAAACGAGAACTAGCCGGGGTCTGGTACACAGGAATCAGCAAGCCGGCAAACAGTACAGACAAGGATAAAGCGAAAACGAAGTCAGAATACAAAGCCACGGTCAAATACGGAGAAACACAACTGAACACAACAAGCACTAAAGGGAACTGTAGCAGAAACCACGATAGGGCAAGGAACTAAGGGAAAAGGGTAAGTATAAGTAGCCTTAAAACTAATGTGATTGGCTCCTGTCACTTCCACACCCCCAAAAGGTAAGTGTATGGGGTGATTGGCATGACAGGAGCCAATGGGAGCCTTTTTGCAATTTAGGCTCCCACTGTCTCTTTAAGAGCGCGCCCGAGACTCGCAGCGTGCTCTTAGCTGCAGGCGAGACATGTGACCGCAACTCGCGGTCACTGCCCGTCTTCCTGTTTGGAGAGTTGGATGAGCCGCACACGGCTCGTGCAGCCGCAGGACCGCGCGCAGCTTGAAGAGAGGACCGCGGCCGGCCCCCGGATAAGGTAAGTAACGCTACACCTACCCTCTGGCACGTATCGCAGGTGCTGCAATATTTGCGCACTTCCTTGCTAATTCCTGGCTCAGCCGATATCTGGTACGACCCCCAAATGCCCGGATAGCGGAATATCGTGAGCTATCCGGAGCAATTCGGTTCGGTACCTCTGTGGTACGACGAGCTGTCTTAAAATATTCGGGTCTGACCCAGCCACCTGCTTGTCTGACTCCCTGTACAATAACTGCCTATCCCATACAAATCTTTCCCCATCCGCCCCAGGTTGGTCAGAGGTGACTTTGTCTCTATATACCTGTAGGGTAGGGTCAGTGATCACCTCTGCCGCAAATTCAACAGGATGGGGCACAAGGGACACAGTCTAGGGAAGGGGAAGGATCTCTTACCTGGACTTCCGGCAGTGTGTTGTAGTCCTGGGTGCGGGCCTGTTGCCTGGTGACCACTGGGTGTGCTTCCTCAGTGGTTTGTGGCTCAAATGCAGACGTACGTTTGCCCAGGCCATTTCCCAGTATCACCTCAGCTGGCAATTGCGGCATCAGCCCCACTTCCACATTCCCTGACCGCGCACCCCAATGCAAATGTACCCTTGCTGTATTTAGCCAATACACGGCTCCTCCAGCAACCCTGACAGCCGCAGTCTTATTGGTTTGGCCTTGTCAGAGACCAAGTGGCTTTGGACCAAGGTAATAGTGGCTCCCGAATCTCTGAGCCCCTGCATAGGCTTCCCTTCTAGGTAAACGGTTTGCCTGTGGTGTTGTCGATTATCCGCCTGTGCCTGCAGTGGGTTGGCTTCATGCAACACCTCCCACTGTTCCACAGAAATAACTGGAACTGCAGAGCCATATGTGATGGGTGTCTCGTCCTGGTAGTGGTGTGCTCTCGGTGGTGGTGGTGGTGGCCCTGGTCGCTAAAGGAAGCCCATATGGAGAGTAATGTGGTAAAGGGAAGTCCCTACCTTTAATAATCCTAAGGGAAAACAATAGGTAATAAAATAGATAGACAGGAGGGTAGTGATAAGCCAGTCCGAGGGGAATATCTACAAAAACAGATGCTCACTATGAGTGAAGCCAGCTGGGTAGTATCCCAATTTAAAGGTAAAAAGAATCCCCCCAGATACAAAACCTCACAATGAGTGGTTCAGAGTAGTTTTGAGAGAACTTAATAAGGCCAGACTGGAGTCAAAGGAAGCCTCTAAAAGGAGACACTAATAGATCCCAAAATCTGAGCCTAAACAGAAGCCCCTGTAGAGGGTGAACTGTCCCTAAGTACCTCAGCACAGTGGGTAAACCACTAGTGCCTACTAGAACCCAAGTCCCTACCTGTCTAAATAACTTAAATAAATCAATTAAATTAATCCATAAGTGCTACCAAAAAAGTGCAAAGATAAATAAATTAATAAACAAGGACTAGCTCGACGCGCGTTTCGGCGTTTCAGCACGCCATCGTCAGGAGCAATGAACTGTTAACATTCACTGTGGCTGTTTAAATACCTTTAGGTGTAATGATAACTGTTGCCGGCTGTGTGTAGTCACATGGGCTGCCGCACGAGTTCGTTCGTTATTGGTCGGGCTACTCTCTAAGCTCTACCTACCCGCTGGCCGCGTCACCTGACGCGGTCCCTGTACAGACCGGGAGGTAATGCTGCGAGTAGGGGGTGTGTGTGATCCGTCCTGACGTCTCTTAGCCGCGCCCCTTGTCAGTCGTGTCATATTACGCAGTGTCTGACGTGGGCGGTGAGGCGTGCTATAGGACATAGAATAGCATCTGCCCCAAAAGTGTACTTTGATCGTCAAGATGGCTAAAAAACTATACGTAATGTATAGTGCTCAAGTACCATTTGGGGACATAATAGTCAGTAGTAATGAGTGTACTTACACCAGTTTATACATCTAAAGGGTTTAATGTCATACAGCCCATAGTGGCTGGAACCATAAGTAATGTGATGTCAATCATATGTTACCTGATTTAAAGGTATAGTCTCACATAGAAAGCATGACATAACATGAAGAAATATATATATATATATATATATATGAATAAATGTGCAAATAGTGGTGTATTTATTTAGAGTGTAATGTATCCAAATCATAGGAATAGGAAAGACATCCCTATAATTTATAAACATCCTAAATGAGAGAATACAGAAAAATTAAACACTTTTAAAGAAAGGCTGAAAAGGAGAAGCCCTCATTTGAGCCTGCGGGGGCTAAGGTTTTGAGTCTGTAAATCCAGTAGGATTCACGCTGTCTCAATTTTTTGTCCCAATCTCCCCTCCGTGCGGTTTGTGGAATATATTCTATCCCCATGAATTTCAGTTTGTCAGCGGAATTCTGATGGTGAATTTTGAGATGGCGTGAAATTGGAGTCTCCAGAGTTCTTCTAACCGAAATGACGTGTTCTCTTATCCTTAGTCTGAAAGGTCTAAAAGTTTTTCCAACGTATTTTTGGCCACATGAGCAGGTGAGTAGATAGATGACACCCTCTGTCCTGCAGTTAAAGAAAGAACGTATCGGAAAAGACTCCCTATTTTCACTGTCAGTGAATTCCTTTGATTTTTGGTCTATGAATTCACATGAATTTCACTTTTTGGACATTTCATTTCCCACACATACTTTTTCTATATCATTGATGGACTTTTGTGTACATTGTATATAGCAGATAGAGGGCTCTCTATCATTTAGTGCCTCTGTGCACTCTGCTTTATTAACATTTTCGGTTTATATTGGGGGCTTACTGTATATATTGATTATTGTTTAGGTGTCATGGTGAGATTGTAGATATATTTTGCCATCAATTATACTTTTTGAGATATTTCATTATCTTTAGATATTTAATAAATTTATATTTGCAAGAATCAGCTCTACAGCATTATTTAATATAGAGTGCGGTATCATTTTGTTATTGTATATATTATTGTGAGGTACCAGGAGTGGGTTACCCAGATATCCAGCACCTATTAGATGGAAGAGTGCCTGTACACTTCTCTTTATTGTATGTAATTTTTGCCCCTCGTACAGTGCACCACCATCTTTATCAGAGATTTTCTTTGGAGATTTTTACTAGATGATAAACTTATTGCATATACAGATTCTATACGAATATTCTACTTTCTACACCTATGGCCACCTTCGCATACTCAGAAGGGGACATTAATCGTATTACTGCAGCATTGAAAGGAACTAGGGACTTTCTTACCACGGAAAGTGAGAAAAACATTGCTACTAAACTAGAGAGGGAATTGAAGAAAAAAATCAGTTGGGAATTACATATTAATACTTTGGGGGAGTATGTGAGACAAAAACGTATGAAATATGATAATACGATAGTCATTAAACCCGCAGATAAGGGTGGAGCACTGGTGATTATGGACAGGGACTACTATGTTAGAGAAATCAGATCACAACTGCATGACATAACAAGTTACCAACAAATAGAAGGGAATCCCATCCAACGGTTACAGCTCACCTTAAGTACACTTAACAAGGATGCGCTGGAGAAGGGCATAATTTCAGAGGGAGAATATAGATACATGGATAAGAAATATCCTACTATTCCGGTCTTCTATACTCTCCCGAAGATCCATAAAAATTCAGAAGCCCCACCAGGGAGGCCCATAGTCAGTGGAACGAATTCGGTATTACAACCACCAGCGGTGATCCTCGACAAATACTTAATTAAATATGTACCCCAACAGAAATCATACATCAAAGATACAAATGAATTCCTTAAATTGATAGACAATCTGATGATTGAGGCACACACAGAGGTTTGGTTTGTCACGCTAGATGTCCAGTCATTATACACATCGATCACCCATACTGAAGGCATAGAAGCAGTAGAATGGACATTGGACCAGGATGACACACTAATATTACACCCGGACACTAAACGATACATTTTAGAGCTATTACAATTCGTCCTAACGGAAAATTATTTCCTATTCGAGGATAGGTATTATAGACAAATAAAAGGGACTGCCATGGGCTCGAATGTAGCCCCAACCTATGCGAATATGTACATGAATAGACTGGAGGAACTGTATATTTACACCACTCCATTATTTAAGAATTGTATCACATGGAAGAGATTCATAGACGATGTCTTTGTCTGTTGGGGCGGGACAAAGACACAATTGGACACATTTTTCCATACTTTGAATATGTTAGACCCCAATATCAAGTTCACAATAACTTGTGACAGAGTCTGTACCATTTCTAGATACCCATGTCCATTTACTTGACAATAAGTTATACACTAATATCTACACAAAACCAACTGACAGGAATAATCTTCTTGCATACTCGAGCTATCACCCGCGCCATCTCAAAGATGGCCTACCATATAGCCAACTCCTAAGGGTTAGGAGAATTATTTCGCAAGATAGTCAAGTGGAACCGGGACTGGATCTGATCTGAAAAAAATTCATGGATAGAGGTTATCCATCAGATATAGTTAACAAACATAAGGAAAGGGTTCAACTTATGGATAGGAATATCATACTTAACCCCACTAGAACTACAGAGAAAATGGAGAGAATACCCTTCATATCCCCATACACCCCCTATAGTAAGGACATTAAAAACATTATCCTTAAACATTGGAACATCTTTGAGGGTGATACTAATCTTCCTACTGAGTTTACAAATCCCCCACTGTTCTCCTATCGTAGGGCACAGAACTTGAAAGATAGATTGGTACATTCCGACATTGGGAGCAGTAAAAAACAACGGAGATTTTTCTCTGAACCTAAAAAAGGTACTTTCCCATGCCTCAATTGCAGACATTGTAATAGCATCATAAGGGGTGAATACTTTGCACACCCTTTATCGGGGAAACAATTCAAGATCTTAGACTATTCTACATGTAACTCAGATTATGTGGTGTACATATTGAAGTGTCCCTGTGGTTTTCTTTATGTTGGAGAGACTACAAGACCGATTAAAGAGCGCATTGGAGAACATAAGAGAGATATCAGGGCCGCTATACAAAAGGGAACAGATGCTAAACCAGTGCCTAGACATTTTATTCAACACGGTCACAGCGTTAACCAATTACGCTTTCAAGTGATCGATACTGTCAAGCCCCTACGCAGGGGTGGTGATAGACAGAAGGCACTTTTATGTAAGGAGACCAAGTGAATCAGTATCCTGGAAACATTATATCCACAGGGTTTAAATGAGGATTATGATTTGAAACATTTTTTATAATGAAGGTTCTTATTGTTTAAATTTATATGCTCTGTATACAGCTCCGAGTAACTATTATAACATCATGATTTTATTCTCATCAGACTTTGACCATGATTGGTCCGCCTGGTCCCTTATCTCCTCTTCTGGCTCTTACAAAATTGACCAACGTTGGTCCGCAACCCGAATAGACACTACGGGGTCCACATTTGGAATAGCCACGGATATATTTCATTGGGTACACCACTGGTGAGTACATCTATATATATATTTTTTATAAGTAGGCAGGGTATTTATCTCTGTGAAGCTGCTTCAGTGTCTCAATACGCTATAGATACACTATTAAGGACTAATTGCAATAGTAAGATGTAAACGTTTGTCTTAACCATCTGATGGCAAACTGAAGGCTTCCGTAACAATCTTTGTTTAGGTGTTTTACCCCAAGAGGTAACTATTTCCTCACTCAATCCGTTTAGTATATATTCTTGGATGCTTTTGAAACAATATTACCAGCAACAGATTAATGTTTCGTTTACGGGTCATAAGAGTCCCAGTACCAATTTGATGACATACGTAAACTACATTCTTACAAAGGTCCTTCTGAGTTACAAAGATGTTCTATAATAGGGAAATCACACAGTCATGATGAAATAATAGAGGTCTTAATAAAGGGACTGTGTCTCTTTAAAAAGGATATGGAGTAGACAATGGCCATATTACCTTACTGTAATAGAAAGACTTATGATCTTTATAACAATATTTTCCCTTTTGGTTATTACCCATTTACAACTATAAATATATAACAGACTAGTACCTTGGTTTTAAGTTTTACTTTTATATTTTTTTGAACATATTTAGAGTCTTTTCTGGGTAGTCGGGAAGAGGATTGCGAGTTTGTAAATATGTAAATATGTTGATAAAGTTATTTTGAGAATTTCGCTCTACGGAGCACATTCATGTCGATCAAAGTGTGACGTTATCATCCCGCGAGACAGGGCGGGCGCGCCAAAGAGACATAAAAAGCATCTCACACTCATTCCCGATAGGGCCATTGAAGGGATCGTTGGATTCCGAGCGCGCAGCCCGTTACGCCCGTTACAGCACCCCACCGATGACAAAGAGACCCTCTACAACAACCAGCTAACCAGCTAACAAAGAAGGAGCTAGGAGGACGCACTGGACAAGGAGGACTCACTGGATGTTCCTCTATCCTGGCATAGACCGGAGATAATCCCTCAGTCACAGATACAACTAGAAGATGATAAAGGGAATCCTCTGACTTCTAATCGTGGTGAGATCTAACCATTAAGCATTTGGAGCAATATCTATATACAATCATCAGTGTACACATATTTGGACTGTAAATACTTTTTTTTCATTATTTTTTTATATATTTTTATATTTTTTTCATTTTTTCCTTTTTCACTTTTTGGACATTTCATTTCCCACACATACTTTTTCTATATCATTGATGGACTTTTGTGTACATTGTATATAGCAGATAGAGGGCTCTCTATCATTTAGTGCCTCTGTGCACTCTGCTTTATTAACATTTTCGGTTTATATTGGGGGCTTACTGTATATATTTATTATTGTTTAGGTGTCATGGTGAGATTGTAGATATATTTTGCCATCAATTATACTTTTTGAGATATTTCATTATCTTTAGATATTTAATAAATTTATATTTGCAAGAATCAGCTCTACAGCATTATTTAATATAGAGTGCGGTATCATTTTGTTATTGTATATATTATTGTGAGGTACCAGGAGTGGGTTACCCAGATATCCAGCACCTATTAGATGGAAGAGTGCCTGTACACTTCTCTTTATTGTATGAATTCACATGCACTGCAGTGTCCACACTTATATGTTCCCTTTGGTAAGTAATTTTTGCCTCCTCTTTTTAAGGGGGCTAGGTGGCTGTGTACCAAAGTGTCCCATAGGTTCTTTCCTCTCCGGGAATTTGGTTACTACCTGTTTGACATCTGGATCAGATGTCAGGATTGGCCAGTATCGTTTTAAGGTCCCCATCATGAAATCCCGACCCGCATCAAATGTGGCAATACAACTAATAAATTTTTCGTCTTGTTTCTGTGTCGTGTCATCAGTGAGGAGAGATTCGCGTTTGGTGCTGATTGCACTGGTATAAGCTCTCCGTAAGACCCTGTTAGGATAGCCCTTATCCTTAAAGGCACATCTAAGTTCCCATGCTTTAATTTTGAAGTCGTCCAGGGAGGAGCAGTTGCGTCTTAATCTCAAGTACTGTTCTATTGGTATGGTGGTTTTAAAGGATGAGGGTGATGGCTATGCCAATTCAAAAGACTATTCGTAGCCGTTTGTTTCTTGAAGAGGGTTGTTGAAACACCTCCTCCCGGCTGGATAGTTATACTTATATCCAAGAAGTTAAGTTGTTTGCCACCCATCTCGCTGGTAAATCTTAGATTAAGATAATTTATATTGAGAAGGTTTACGAAAGATTCAAAATCTTTTTCATTGCCGGTCCAGATGATCAGTACATCATCAATGTACCGTTTCCAACAAAAGATCATCCCCATAAAGTAGCTCAAGTGGGGGCCTGATCTAATATAGTTTTCCCAGGTGCCCAGATAGAGGTTTGCGTAGGATGGGGCACAAGATGTCCCCATCGCAATCCCCCTGATTTGCTGGTAGATGGTGCCATTGAAGAGAAAAATATTTTTGGTAAGAACTGTTCTGAGGATATTGGATACAAGTTCAATGTATGCAGCCGGGAATTGTAGTTCTTGTTCAAGAATAGTTTTGATGTTGTTAATTCCCTGTGTGTGGGGTATAGAGCTGTATAGTGACTCCACATCCAGACTGCACAGTGATGCTTGATCTGGTATGGGAATATCCTTCAGAAAGTTAAGCATTTGTTTCGTATCTCTTATGTACGATGGTAGCTTAGAAACAATAGGTGACAAAATCGTATCCAAAAATATACTCAAATTCTGGGTCAGGTTCCCACATCCTGATACAATCGGTCTACCTGACGGTTGGTCAAGGGACTTGTGGACTTTAGGTAAGCTATAGAAGGTTGAAAGTATAGGCTGTCTTACCAGCATGAAATCAAATTAATTTTTAGTGATCAGGTTGTCAGATAGAGCCTGATTCAACATGGCTTTTATTTCAGTAAAGAATTGCATGGTAGGGTCATATTTGAGTGCTTGATAAGTCTCCTTATCACTTAGTAATTTTTGTACCATCTGTATATAGTTGGGATGATCCATGAGGACCACATTGCCGCCTTTATCAGATGGTTTGATCACTAGCTGATCATTCGCTTTTAATTCTTCTAATGCTAATTTTTCTGTTCTGGTAAGGTTACCATTGGATTCTATGTTCATAGTCCCTAGTTATGCTTTTTCGATTTCCTTACAGACCATATCCAGGAAGACCGCAATGTTCTTGTAGTCTTTCAGGTGTGGTGTGAAAAGACTCTTAGGTGCAAGATGAGTAGTTGGGATGTTAGTGACACAAGGGTTATTAGAGTCAAGGAGTTCCACTAGGGTCTCCAAGCAGTCCATATCTCTAATTGTTAATCCCAAACTAGATGCTTTTAGTGCTTTCTTGTGCATATGGTATTTGTGTAGGGCTAATTTACGGGCGAACAAGTGTAAATGCTTAGTCCAAAGGAATTTATTGAAAGGAGGTGTGGATACAAAGGATAAGCCTTTTGAGTTGTATCGGAGACAATGTAAATGAGGATAAATTAATTATCCTTAAGTCTTGACTGGTTAACGTCGTTGTCTTCTCTGACCTCTGCCTCTCAGTGATTGTCTTGTTCTGGGACGTTGAAGTTCGTCTGCCTGGCGTAGCCCTAAAAAATCTACACCCTTCCTTAGTATGCTTTTAGGTTCAGTTTGTATTGGGTTGGTGGTTAGAGGTTCACCCTCATTATCAGTGGATTCATATTCAGAAGTGCTAAAGTGATCAGAATCAATTCTTACTCTCCTTTTTGTCTGGCGATACACTCTCCCTGTCTCAAAATCTGTAGTGTCTCTTATGAATTTGTGATGTTTTTTAATTTTCATTTGATAGGAGAATCTATCCAGATTAGTCTTTAATTTTACTTCTAGACTTTGGAATTGGGGATCATCCTTAAACTTTTGGATGTTTTCAATCTCTGTATCTAGTTTTTTTTGAATGTTTGTGAGATGTATAGTTTCATATTTACATGCTATAGACATAAAGGTAGAGGAGCAGTTTGCTGCTGCATTGTCCCATTCTTGTGTGAATCCTTCTATTTCGAAATTTCTAGAGGGTGGAACCAGGACCCTAAGCCCCCTTGGGATAATCTTTTTAGATATATATGTCTCAAGGGTGTAAATTTCCCAGCTAGTTTTAATTTGCTGTTTGAAGATTTTAGTTAATTTGTTGAAACCACTTTGTATATCAACAGGAGGGAGAGTTTGTAACGAGGAGCTAGTAGAAAATATGGTATCAGCATCTAGGCACCATTGCTTGTGGTCTGTTTTGTTTGTCAGGAAACCAGCCATTGGTTCGACCAGACTATCTCTGATCCTAAAATGATGTTCTCTTTTAGTAGGATGTGTATAGGGCTAGATGTGGTGCATAACACCTAAATATAACAGCAAGATAAGATAGTAATGGCTCTGATTCAGAGGTCAGAAAATTGACCAATGAATAAGTGCCAAGAGCCCTAGAAATTACTCTCCCAGAATAGGGAATAACCCTCAAATATTGTAAAAAGGAAAAGGAAGGGCTAAAGGAAGCCCATATGGAGAGTAATGTGGTAAAGGGAAGTCCCTACCTTTAACCCCTTAAGGACAGACGACGGATATATTCCGTCATGATTCCCTTTTATTCCAGAAGTTGTGTCATTAAGGGGTTAATAATCCTAAGGGAAAACAATAGGTAATAATATAGATAGACAGGAGGGTAGTGATAAGCCATTCAGAGGGGAATATCTACAAAAACAGATGCTCACTATGAGTGAAGCCAGCTTGGTAGTATCCCAATTTAAAGGTAAAAAGAATCCCCCCAGATACAAAACCTCACAATGAGTGGTTCAGAGTAGTTTTGAGAGAACTTAATAAGGCCAGACTGGAGTCAAAGGAAGCCTCTAAAAGGAGACACTAATAGATCCCAAAATCTGAGCCTAAACAGAAGCCCCTGTAGAGGGTGAACTGTCCCTAAGTACCTCAGCACAGTGGGTAAACCACTAGTGCCTACTAGAACCCAAGTCCCTACCTGTCTAAATAACTTAAATAAATCAATTAAATTAATCCATAAGTGCTACCAAAAAAGTGCAAAGATAAATAAATTAATAAACAAGGACGAGCTCGACGCACGTTTCGGCGTTTCAGCACGCCGTCGTCAGGAGCAATGAACTGTTAATGTTCCCTGTGGGTGTAATGATAACATTACTCTCCATATGGGCTTCCTTTAGCCCTTCCTTCCTTTTCCTTAACACTCACTACCTTTTCCTTAACAGTCATCTGCCATTTTAGCTGCTTCTGTGAGGGATGTGGGGTTACGGTCTCTCACCCATTCCTGCAGCTCTGCGGGGATTCCCTCATAAAACTGTTCTAATAGCAGTATTTGTAATAGGTCCTCCATGGACCGTGCCTGGTTCGCCTGTACCCATCCGAGGGCTGCCCTTTGTAAACGGCAAGCCCATTCTGCATGCGAGTCCTTTTCCGCTTTTTTCAACTCCCTGAAGCGCCTCTGGTATGCTTCTGGTGTCATAGCATACCGGGCTAGGATAACCTCTTTCACACGGCTGTAATCCCTGATTTCTGTATCCGGTATGGTACGGTAGGCTTCAGCTGCTCTCCCCGTTAACCGTCCTGCTAAGATGGGTACCTAATCCTCCCTATGGATTTTATGCAACGTGCACAGTCTTTCAAAGTCTTGGAGGAAGGCATCTATATCCTCCTCCACTTCTACATACATTTTAAACGCCTGGTATGGGATTTTCGGCTTACCCTCTTGCACCATAGATACTGCTGGACTTCTTTCTGGTGTTTGTGGCCTCCTTTGTCGCATTACAAATTCTTGCACCTCCGTCATTGTTTTGGAGATGATTTCCGTTGGTGGGTTCTCCCCATAAAATGACAGTCTGAATTGGAGTTGTCTTTGGAACTCCTCTTGCTCCGTACTGTCTGTCTCATTCCTTTGTTCAGCAACCGAACCATCCTCTGTTCGGTATTCTGCCATTACTTCAGCGATAAGTGTTGCCTTTGTTTTGTTGCTGGCTGGAATACCTCTTGCTTCCAGAAGATCTTTCAGTGTGGATCGCTTTAATGTTGAGAAATCAATCTCCATTAATCCTGGTTCCTCTGTGAGTCTGGATCCCAGCGCTGCCAACCAATGTAGCGGAGAGCTGATATTCCACAGCTATTCTCCACTTAAGATCCCAGTGAGGCTCAGGAACAAGTATTATAGATCCATAGAGTAGTAATTCCAGCAGGCAAAATAATCCAATAATATCCCAACAGCACTCCCAATAATTGGACGACACACAGCATCAGGAGCAGAACTGACTTTTTATTCCCACAGCCTCCTTTTAAGAGTTTCTCCCATGCAAGGGAGGGATTTACAAACATTAGGACATCAACCAATACAGTAATAGTTAACTCCCACACATCTCCTCCCCTCAATGTGACTCATAATCCTATTACTTGTACCATACAATTCCCCAAAATCTGGATGTACCCCTAAACCAGTAGATAGCATAATTCTTAGGGTACCACCAGGTAGCCCTGATCTGGGTGAAGAATATATCCAAAATTCACCCAGATCGGACCAGGGGTTCGGGAGTTAGGTGGAGGGTGAAGTTTGACCGACCGCACACGAGGTAGTATCCGAAAAGGGTTCCATGTGTTTGGGCCCTGCGGTCGGTCTCCGTTCGGCAGTAAAAACATATAGCAATCCTTGCCATCCATACTTAATATTGCATGCATTAGAGTTCCCTTGTTCGGTACTCTGTTTCTACCGAACGGGAGGTAGTTTGGTCCCTCCGTTCGGTAGTTACGGAACTCTGGAGGTCTCAGTGGTGTTCGGTTGTTTGAGTGTCCAATTTGAGTTCCAGACACTGGACGACCAAACACCGCTGAGATTTTTATGTGTAAGATGGCCGCCGCGCGTGTTTCGTATACCGAACAGCGGTCACCCAGGCATTAACAGTTACACATTAAGCAGCTATTTTGTGAGAAGTGTGAACGCTTAACGAGGCGGTCTGATGGTTCGGTAGTTTCATTCCTATGAGACTACCGAACCCACATACGCAATTACACCTCTATTACATATATACACGGATACAATAAAACGAATGCAGTCTTATATGAATATTACAGGACAGGCTTAATACAATCCGCTACTATATATATATATATATATATTTTTTTTTTTAATTGGGGTAGCCCCCAAAATATTGATACATATAAAAAAAGACAACTCTTTTCCGCAGAGCGGCTGACCTGTGCGTGCTGCAGCTGAAACTCCACTATCGCCTGCTGCTGCATGCACAGTCTCATAAGGTGGTGAGCGGGAAGGCCGAAGTTACGCTGCAGTGCAGACAGGCGAGCAGCAGCAGTAGATGAGGAGAAAGTGCGCAAGGAGGCGTCTGGCATAGTACCGAGAGCCACCCTCAGAGGAGATTGTCAGCAGGACCTTTTTGGAGGTGCAAGCCTATGTCCTTGCCAATAGACAGAGGGTGACCTCCATGAACCCAGATGATGGGAGCAGAGGGCGCCGGGAAGCACAACCACCCTGGCCCACAAGCTATCAGACAATGCCTTCAAAGACTTCAAGGAAGCAGAAGAAGGCATCGATGACTTATTACAAGACTTTGAGCGCCAGTGCCTACTCCAAGACGTGGAACCCAGCGACTGGGTCATCATCCTGGTCAGCAAACTAGTGGGGATGGCAGCGGATATTTACCGAGCTGTACCAGAAGAGAAGATCAGAGACTATCCCTTTATTACCCAAATCCTCCTGTCCTGGTATGTGGTCCCATCGAGCAATACCACCGAAAGTCTAGGGAGACCAGGAAAGGGGAGGACTCCCATGCGGAGTTGGCATGCTGCATCACAAGGGCCACCCAGAACTGGCTCAACTCCCATAAAACCAAGTTCCCAGAGGAGATCACCCAGCTCGTCATGCTAGAGCACTTTTTCAATGGGCTCCCAATGACACGGCTGGTGAGAGACCGCCAGCCCCAGACCCAAGAAGTATTGCTGAAGCTAGCTCACGATATCCCCTTGGCAGGGCATGTGGGCAGGAGCCGGACAGCATCTCAGCTCACCCACAGCTTCTTCTGGCCAGGCATCTCTCAAGATCTGAGGCAGTACTGCCAGATGTCTGCCAGAGAGTGGGGAAGAGAAGGGACCGGCACAGGGCTCCCCTCCATCCCCTACCTATTAGTGAAGATCCATTCGGCAGAGTAGCTGTCGACATTATAGTTGCGCAGGCACTTTGTTGACTCTAGAGAACCTCGGGCCAATCACACGTCCCACGGCGACTTTGCATTCGGATGTCTGCCCTATCAACTTTTGATGCCAGTTTCTGCGCCTACCATGGTGACCATGGGTAATGGGGAATCAGGGTTGGAATACGGAGAGGGAATCTGAGAAATGGCTACCACATCCAAGGAATGCAGCAAGCGCGCAAATTACCCACTCCTGACGCGGGGAGGTAGTGATGACAAATAACAATAAAGGACTCTTTAGAGGCCCTGTAATTTTAATGAGTCCACTTGAAATCCTTTAACTCTGATCAATTGGAGGGCAAGTCTGGTGCAGAGTGACTGACCCATGCGTGCTGCAGCGGAAACTCCACTATCGCCTGCTGCTGCTCGCACAGTCTCATGTGGTGTGAGCGGGAAGGCTGAAGTTACACTGCAGCGCAGACAGGCGAGTAACAGCAGGGTGAGCACGCCGAAAGCACGCACAGCCACTACAGTGAATGTCACATCCTGTTCCGAGTTGCGGATCAGTCTGGTGATGGCTTCTGGTATTCAGTACTCTTTTTACTGAAGCTGCATCAGGGTCCTTGTATGTGGCTGCACAAATGCTGGTGCTCAACACCAGGGGGCATGCGGATCCCTTGCACCAGACCCTGCTAATCAATT
Organism: Pelobates fuscus; assembly: GCF_036172605.1. Classification (NCBI taxonomy): domain Eukaryota; kingdom Metazoa; phylum Chordata; class Amphibia; order Anura; family Pelobatidae; genus Pelobates; species Pelobates fuscus. The sequence goes on from NC_086323.1 coordinate 197,667,892, forward strand.
CCACACTGTAACTCCTAACTTCAACATCAGGCATACTTGGTCCCGGTCATCCGACCGCCGCCCAGACAGTGTCTGGGTCCCGGTCACCGGACTGCATTCCTGACTGTGAAATTGCAAATGGCTCATTTAATCTGTTATGCTTCCTTTTATTGCTCCATCTGTTACTTGGATAACTGTGGAAATTCTAAAGATAATACATGCCGACAAGTGCTAGGGGACGGCCGCTCCGCTTTTGCACTCTGCTCCCTCTTATGCTGTGCTGGTGCCTCTGTGCGACCAGCGCCTCTTCTTCCAAACTGCACACGTCACTCGCATGACCTTGATTCCACACGGGGTCTAGGACCTCATCATCCTCTACATCATCTTCCACCCACTCCTCAACCCTGCCCTCCTTGATGGTCTGCACACTGCAGAAAGCCACCGCAGTTGTCACCTGTGTTTTTCCAGCATGTAAAGTCTGCAAAGGATATATGGAAATTGTGGCGAAATCAGCCTAGCCACTGGGCATTGGAGAAGACTGATTGCCAGCCTCCTGCCCTGTGACTATGGCCCCATGTTAAAATGCTTGATTTTCCCCTGCAAATACCCGAAAGCCGGGCCATTCTGTACTTTCCCTATGTGAGCAATGTTACCCCAGATAGCTATGCCATGGAGCCCATTCGTATAACAAAAGACTATGTGAAAGACTTTGGCTCCATGGCAATTGAACTGTATGTATTTGATCTGAGCGCCATTCAGTCATAATGTGCACTCAGATCTAAGCTATCTGGGGATATGTTGAATGTATATGTGTTATGCAATAGATGCACTGTTATATATTTTTATGTATTTTATTGTATTTTGCTACCATGTGGCTAATGGAGTTTTGCCTCTGTCCTTGGAGATAATTGGATTACTTCCCAATTATCTCCAGGATAGAAGACTCTGTGGAACTGGTTTTGGGCGCACATTATTACTGAATGGCGCTCAGATCACACACATACAGTTCAATTGCCATGAAGCCAAAGTCTTTCCCACAGCCTATCCACAATAAATGGTTAATACACTTGAGTACGGGGAAAAGTTGTCCATGTCCAGGTGCCTCACCACAGCTGTGTGAGGGACTGGTATGCTGAATTGGTGGGTTGCGAGGTGGGCAGAGACCAGCTGTACTCTGCCCTGATGCCAGCACTACCACGGAAGTAGCCTGGTGGGAGCCTGGTTGCTGGAGGGGGAGACCGACTGTCTCCCCTTTGGATACATAGCGGTGCTGCTGGAGGGGGAGATTGATCATCTCACCTTTGGACAAAGCACCATGCTGCTGTGGGGGGAGACCGACTGTGTCCCTTTTGGCTAAACAGCCCTGTTGCTTGGGGACAGGACCGACCGTCCCTACCCCCTGTGGTTTGGGCACAGAGACTACGGTCCCATCTGCACCGGTGTGGGGCTTATCATCTCCCCCTGGTGGGCTAGGATGCCGCTGGGGAGGGGGGACGAGGTTCTCCCCTCCCAGTAGAAGACTCTGCCGCTGGGGAGCAGGACCGACTGTCCGTATTCCCTGTAGCTTGGGCGCAGAGACCATGGTCCCATCTGCGCCGGTGGTGAACTTAGTGTCTCCCCTTGGTGGGCTAAGCTGCCACTGGTGGAGAGGGGGTAACAAGCTCCTCTCCCTTACACACTTTTAGCCGCTGGGGAGGGAAGACACTGCTCTCCACTCCCTGCATTTCACACTGCCGCTGGGGAAAGGAGACTCTGCTCTCTATTCCCTGCAAATCACACTGCCGCTGGGGATCTGAGCCGACCGCCCAGCATCCCTGTAGCTCACCCTTCCGCTGGGGAGGGGAGACACTGCTCTCCCCTCCCTGCATTTTACGCTGCCGCTGGGGAAAGGAGACACTGCTCTCTATTCCTTGCAAATCACACTGCCGCTGGGGATCTGGGCTGACCGCCCAGCATCCCTGTAGGGCCGGTGGAGAGACCTCGGCCCCATCTCCACCTGCCGCCCTGGGTTCCTCCCAGTAAATCTCTACAATATCTTCCCAGCTGAAGGGGTCTGGAACTGGATCTGCCGCTCTGATTTTCTGTCGTGCCTTTTCAATGGAGTGAAACAGATGTTGGTAGTCTTGCTCCAGCTCCATCTCTCGGGTCACTAAGGTGGACCAGGTCTTGCTCAATCTCGTGAAGGTCATCCCAGTCATACCTGCTCTCCCTCCACTCAAAGAGATCATTGAGCCGGGTCTCTTCAGGGCTCCCAAAGTCAGGTTCTGCAAAAGTCTCCATAACAAGCCAGGACCATAAAACTTTTCTCCCTCTGGCTTGTCATGCTCGGCTATCCGGGATAGGTACTGAGCTTCATACCACCATCTTCCAGCCACATCTCCCGACATACCAGGTGCTTCAGATCTTCTACCCACTCTTCCAGGGGCTGCTCTCCCAGGAAGGGCATCTGCAGGGCTAATCACTTCTGCTGTCGCTGCTCATCCTTGGGGAGCCTCTTGTTCCGCAGATATTCCACAATACCCAGTGCCTGGTACAAGATGCCTTTGCGGACTGCATCTCGGTCATCCATGATACCCTCATCGTACTCCACTGCTGGTTCCATCCCGGTGCTGTTAGGGTCGCTGTACTAGGACATGCATTGCCCTCAAATTGTAAAATCCACAGAATGGTGTCTCCTGTAGCTGTCCTTCTGGCTGTAGGAACGATCCCGCCGCTTGCCACCAATGTAACGGCACCACCAGGCATAAAAGGGATTAAACCGCCATTTAGTAGATCTTCCCTTCCAGAGACACAGGCACAGCTACTGTAGACACCAATGCACCGAACTGGAGAAGCATATGAATGTTCTCAAACATACGAATGCTGTAAACAGCCGAATAGGAAAAACCATACGAATAGATTTACACTCCTAGCAGTCAAACTGGAACAGCATACAATAAATCCCCCCAAGAACGAGACAAGGCTCCATTTTGAGGGTCAAGCAGTGAACAGACAGAGCTGTGGGTTTATTGTTTTTATATACACATTAGTACCACCCACAGGGTTTTTGAAAACAACCAATAAACACGTACAATACACTCAGACACTCCCACACAAAATCCTCCCCTCTGCCTGTGATACAATTGTAATGTAATTATCACAAGCAGAGAAATACAGTTTTTCCACATTATTCATAACTTTAAAAGTATGCATCACATTTACATAAAACTTACATTTTCAGAATCAGCATACTCCAAATAGAAACATACGTCAAAATCATACAAATTTGTGACCAAATGAAGCATGGCTTTTCTGCCCAAAACCATTTCCACAGAGTCTATCCTGGAGATAATTGGGAAGTAATCCAATTATCTCCAAGGACAGAGGCAAAACTCCATTGAACACATGGCAGCAAAAGACAATAAAATACATAAAAATATATAACTGTGCAGCCATTGCATAAAACAGGTACATTCAACATATCCCCAGATAGCTCAGATGTGAGCACACATTATTACTGAATAGCGCACGGATCACACACATACAGTTCAATTGCCATGGAGCCAAAGTCTTTCCCATAGTCTTTCATTATACGCATGGGCTCCATGGCATAGCTCTCTGGGGTATCACCGCTCAAACAGGGCAAGCACCGAATGACCCGGCTTTCGTGTCTTTGCAGGGGAAAATCAAGCGTTTCAACATGGGGCCATAGTCTAAAGGCAGCAGGCGGGCAACCAGGCTCCTCCAATGCACAGTGGCGAGATTGGCTTCCTCACACCCCCAAATTACAATATTGTTATATTCGTATTTGACGGTTCTATTTGTCTGTAAGATATGAAGTGAAGGCCGCAAATGTACTATGTAGCACCCAAAAAAAATGTAATTGTTCAAACTGCGCTGTAACCACAGTATTTGAAGGTTCTATTTGACTGTCAGATATGAAGTGCACACACCAAATTTGCTTTTTATCACCCAAAACAATTTAATTTTTTTAAAGCGCGCTTAAAGCACAGTATTTGACGCTTCTATTTGACTCTTAGATATGAAGAGCACGCAGAGAATGTACTATTTAGCAGCAAAACAATTAGAATGTTTACAACTGCGCTGTAACCGCTCTATTTGACTCTCCGAAATGAAGTGTACCCCACTAATGTACCATTTAGCAGATTAGCACCCAGAAAAAAAGAATGTTTAGAATTGCGCTGTAACCGCAGTATTTGACGCTTATATTTGACTCTCAGATATGAAGAGCACGCCCAAAATGTACTGTTCAGCAGATTAGCAGCAAAACTATTAGAATTTTTACAACTGCGCTGTAAGTGCACTATTTGACGCTTCTATTTGTCTCTCAGATATGAAGAGCACGCCCAAAATGCACTATTTAGCAGTTTAGCAGCAAAACAATTAGAATGTTTACAACTGTGCTGTAACCGCACGATGCTTCTATTTAACTCTCAGTAGTGATGTCCCGAACTGTTCGCAGGCGAATAGTTCCCGGCGAACATCGCTTTTTCGCGTTCGCCACAGACGGCGAACACATGCGCTGTTCGGTCCGCCCCCTATTCGTCATCATTGAGTAAACTTTGACCCTGGCTTGACCCTCCCACCTCCTGGACAGCATCCATTTTACATTCATTGTAAAGCTGCATTCTTAGTGAGAGTAGGGACATTGTAGCTGTTGCTGATTTGATAGGGAAATTGATAGCTAGGCTAGTGTATTCAGTGTCCACTACAGTCCTGAAGGACTCATCTGATCTCTGCTGTAAGGACAGCACCCCAAAAAACCCTTTTAGGGCTAGAACAGGGCTAGTCTGCTTTTTTTTTTCTGTGTAATGTAATTGCAGTTGCCTGCCTGCCAGCCAGTCTGTGTGTCAGGCTCACAGCATATACTGTGCCCACTTGCCCAGTGCCACCACTCACTCACTGGTGTCACAATAGCTTGCATTTAAACAAAAAAAAAACTTTTTTAATGTAGTATAATAGCAGTCAGTTTCCTTCACTAGTGTTCGTTTCAGGGCCTGCCCAGTGCCACCACTCACTCACTGGTGTCACAATAGCTTGCATTTAACAAAAAAAACACTTTTTGGACTGTAATATAATAGCAGTCAGTTTCCTTCACTAGTGTGCGTTTCAGGGCCTGCCAGGGCACAGTGTCACACCAGTGCAACTCATATCTGGTGTAACAATAGTGTACATTTTTTTAAAAAAAATACAATTTTGACTGTAATAGATTGAATAGCAGCTGGTTGTCTGCCAGTGTGTGTGTCAGGCTCACAGTGTATACTGTGCCCACTTGCCCAGTGCCACCACTCACTCACTGGTGTCCCAATAGCTTGCATTTAACAAAAACAAAACTTTTTTGACTGTAATATAATTGCAGTCAGTTTCCTTCACTAGTGTGCGTTTCAGGGACTGCCCAGTGCCACCACTCACTCACTGGTGTCACAATAGCTTGCATTTAAAAAAAAAAAAACTTTTTGGACTGTAATATAATAGCAAGAATCCCAGGCACTCACTGTGATTGTTCTTCAAGCAGATTTATTGCAACGTTTCAACCTCAATGAGGTCTTTTTCAAGCTAACCGGTTAGCTTGAAAAAGACCTCATTGAGGTCGAAACGTTGCAATAAATCTGCTTGAAGAACAATCACAGTGAGTGCCTGGAATTCTTTCCATTTGTATATATTTCTTGGGGCCTTTTCTTGCTGACCCATGCTCAGTAGCACCCTGTGTTTAATTGATGTTTTAACTGAGTGCGACCCTATTCCCCTTTTTTGACTGTAATATAATAGCAGTCAGTTTCCTTCACGAGTGTGTGTTTCAGCTCCTGCCAGGGCACAGTGTCACACCAGTGCAACTCATATCTGGTGTAACAGTAGTGTAGATTGTTTTTAAAAAAAATAAAATTTTGACTGTAATAGATTGAATAGCAGTTAGTTGTCTGCCAGCGTGTGTCAGGCTCACAGCGTATACTGCGCCCACTTGCCCAGTGCAACCACTCATATCTGGTGTCACAATAGCTTGCATTTAACAAAAAAAAACTTTTTGGACTGTAATATAATAGCAGTCAGTTTCCTTTACGAGTGTGCGTTTCAGGGCCTGCCCAGTGCCACCACTCACTCACTGGTGTCCCAATAGCTTGCATTTAAAAAAAACTAAACTTTTTGGACTGTAATATAATAGCAGTCAGTTTCCTTCACTAGTGTGCGTTTTAGGGCCTGCCCAGTGCCACCACTCACTCATATCTGGTGTCCCAATAGCTTGCATTTAAAAAAAACTAAACTTTTTGGACTGTAATATAATAGCAGTCAGTTTCCTTCACTAGTGTGCGTTTTAGGGCCTGCCCAGTGCCACCACTCACTCATATCTGGTGCCCCAATAGCTTGCATTTAATAAAAAATAAACTTTTTCTGAGGACATAGTTGACTGGCTAACACAGGACACCCAATCTTCTACAGCTTCCGCTCAGAACCTCGACGCACCATCCTCCTCCAGCTTAGCTTCGGGCACCTCTCAAGTTACCACTCGCCCACCTGCCGCCACCACCAACACTAGCACCACAGCCGCTTCACTTGGTATGTCAGAGGAGTTATTTACAAATCAGTTGGAAGAAATGAGTGATGTGCAACCATTATTGCCAGAGGATGTAGATAACAGGGATATGTCTCAGTCAGGCAGCATTACACACGTACGGTGTGATGATGATGATGTTGTACCCACTGCTGCTTCCTTTGCTGAGTTGTCAGATACAAGTGAAGCGGTTGATGATGACGATGCGTCCGTGGATGTCACATAGGTGCCCGCTAGAAGAGAAGAAGAACAGGGGGAAAGTTCAGATGGGGAGACAGAGAGGAGGAGGAGGAGACGAGTTGGAAGCAGGGGGAGGTCGTCGCAAGGAGCTAGTGGCACAGTCAGACAGCATGCATCGGCACCCGGGGTCAGCCAGACAGCACGACCAATCAACGCATGCTGTTGCCACCACCAGAATGCCGTCATTGCAGAGCTCAGCAGTGTGGCATTTTTTTTGTGTGTCTGCCTCTGACAACAGCGATGCCATTTGCAACCTGTGCCAAAAGAAACTGAGTCGTGGGAAGTCCAACACCCACCTAGGTACAACTGCTTTGCGAAGGCACATGATCGCACATCACAAACGCCTATGGGATCAACACATGAGTACAAGCAGCACACAAACTCAAAGCCGCCATCCTCCTCCTGGTCTAGCATCTTCAGCCACATTAATCACTGCTGTCCTCCTTGCCCCCTCTCAACCATCCGCCCCTCCGTCTCTTGCCTTGAGCAGTTCCTGCTCATCTGCCCACAGTCAGGTGTCTGTCAAGGACATGTTTGAGCGTAAGAAGCCAATGTCACAAAGTCACCCCCTTGCCCGGCGTCTGACAGCTGGCTTGACTGAACTCTTAGCCCGCCAGCTTTTACCATACAAGCTGGTGGAGTCTGAGGCGTTCAAAAAATTTGTAGCTATTGGGACACCGCAGTGGAAGGTACACGGACGAAATTTCTTTGCACAAAAGGCAATCCCCAACCTGTACCTGTAAAAGGAAGTAATGGCATGTCTGGCACACAGTGTTGGGGCAAGGGTCCATCTGACCACTGATACCTGGTCTGCAAAGCATGGTCAGGGCAGGTATATCACCTACACTGCGCATTGGATCAACCTGCTGATGACTGCCAAGCATGGAATGCGTGGCTCTGCAGAGGAGTTGGTGACACCGCCACGACTTGCAGGCAGGCCTGCTGCCACCTCCTCTACTCCTCCTACTCCATCCTCTTCCATAACCTCCTCGGCTGAGTCCTCTTCTGCTGCTGCGTCTTGCTCCACATCAACGGCACCCCCCCAGCTCCCCAGGTACTGTTCCACATCCTGGATACGGCAGTGTCACGCCGTCTTGGGGTTGACTTGCCTGAAAGCAGAGAGTCACACCGGACCAGCACTCCTGTCCACCCTGAACGCACAGGTGGATCAGTGGCTGACTCCGCACCAACTGGAGATCGGCAAAGTGGTTTGTGACAACGGAAGAAATTTGTTGGAGGCATTGCATTTGGGAAAGTTGACACATGTGCCGTGCATGGCACATGTGTGTAATCTGATCGTACAATGCTTTGTGCATAAGTACCCAGGCTTACAGGATGTCCTTAACCCCTTAAGGACACATGACGTGTCTGACACGTCATGATTCCCTTTTATTCCAGAAGTTTGGTCCTTAAGGGGTTAAGCAGGCCAGGAAGGTGTGTGGCCATTTCAGGCATTCCTACACGGCCATGGCGCACTTTTCCGATATCCAGCGGCGAAACAACATGCCAGTGAGGCGCTTGATTTGCAACAGCCCGACACGTTGGAATTCAACACTCCTAATGTTCGACCGTCTGCCTCAACAAGAAAAAGCCGTTAACAGGTATTTGTATGACCGGGGTGCTAGGACAGCCTCTGCAGAGCTGGGAATTTTTTGCCACATTACTGGACGCTCATGCGCAATGCCTTTAGGCTCATGCGTCCTTTTGAGGAGGTGACAAACCTAGTCAGTCGCACTGAAGGCACAATCAGCGACATCATACCATTTGTTTTCTTCCTGGAGCGTGCCCTGCGAAGAGTGCTGGATCAGGCCGTAGATGAGCGTGAAGAGGAAGAGTTGTGGTCACCATCACCACCAGAAACATCCTTATCAGCATCGCTTGCTGGACCTGCGGCAATGCTGGAAGAGGATTGTGAGGAAGAGGAGTCAGAGGAGGAATGTGGCTTTGAGGAGGAGGAGGAAGACCAACCACAACAGGCATCCCAGGGTGCTCGTTGTCACCTATCTGGCACCCGTGGTGTTGTACGTGGCTGGGGGGAAGAACATACCTTCAGAGAGATCACTGAGGACGAGGAACAGGACATAAGTAGCTCGGCATCCAACCTTGTGCAAATGGTATCTTTCATGCTGTCGTGCCTGTTGAGGGACCCTAAAAATGCTGAAGGAGAACGACCTGTACTGGGTGTCCATGCTACTAGACCCCCGGTATAAGCAGAAAGTGGCGGAAATGTTACCGAATTACGGCAAGTCGGAAAGGATGCAGCAGTTCCAAAATCAATTAAAAAGTATGCTTTACACAGCGTATAAGAGTGATGTAACAGCACGACGGGAATCTAACAGGGGAAGAAGTGAAAGTAATCCTCCTCCTGCCACGACCACGCCGGCAAGGACAGGATGCTTTACAGACATGTTGTTGATGGATGACATGCAGAGCTTTTTAAGTCCTATGCATCGCCACAGCCCTTCGGGGTCCACCCTCAGAGAACGACTCGACTGACAGGTAGAAGACTACCTCGCCTTAACTGCGGATATCGACACTCTGAGGAGCGATGAACCCCTTGACTACTGGGTGTGCAGGCTTGACCTGTGGCCTGAGCTATCCCAATTTGCGATAGAACTTCTGGCCTGCCCCACTTCAAGTGTCCTGTCAGAAAGGACCTTCAGTGCAGCAGGAGGTATTGTCACTGAGAAGAGAAGTCGCCTAGGTCAAAAAAGTCTAGATTACCTCACCTTTATTAAAATGAATGAGGGATGGATCCCGAAGGGACTGACAGTGGGCGATACATTCGACTAAAAAAGGCCTGATGAGGGGGACTACTTAACACACCACTCCTATCTGGTGGCACATTAGATTGCACGGGCAGTGCCCCAAATTTGAAGTAGGAGGACCGACCAAGCATGTTTTTCCATCTCCCGCTTCCTAAAATCGATGCCTTATATACACGTCCCCTGATAGGGGACGTAACAGGGATTAAACTGATAGGAATAGTACTACTTAACACACCTTATAATAACGCAGAGAGAGGCAACGCAGAGAGAGGAGTCTGAAGAAGAGGAGTCAGAGGAGGAAGGTGGCTTTGAGGAGGTGGAAGACCAAACACAGCAGGCTTCCCAGGGGGCTTGTTGTCACCTTTCGGGGACCCTTGGTGTTGTACGTGGCTGGGTGGAGGAAGAGACCTTCAATGACATCAGTGAGGACAAGGAACGGGACATGGCTAGCTTGGTATCCAACCTTGTGCAAATGGGGAGTTTGCGGTTGTGCAAATGGACTGTTTGCGGTGCGTTAAACGGGGAGTTTGGTCTGTCACTGTGAAGTGGGCGTAACCCTTACACTACCTGATCGATACAACATCATACCTGATGTTTTAAAGCAGGTTATTCCAAACAATTTAGGAATGTTAGGTGATTTATGAACTTTATGGATTAAAAGCAGACTCTGCATCAACTATGTAATTTTCCATGGGAGTTTTGCCATGGATCCCCCTCCGGCATGCCACAGTCCAGGTGTTAGTCCCCTTGAAACAACTTTTCAATCACTATTGTGGCCAGAAAGAGTCCCTGTGATTGTTTTTTTAAATTTGCCTGCCCATTGAAGTCTATGGCGGTTCGCCCGGTTCGCCCGTTCGCGAACATTTGCGGAAGTTCGCGTTCGCCGTTTGCGAACCCAAAATTTTATGTTTGCGACATCACTAATTCTCAGATATAAAGTGCACCCCACTAATGTACTATTTAGCAAATTAGCACCCAGAAAAGAAGAATGTTTACAATTGCGCTGTAACCGCAGTATTTGACGCTTCTATTTGACTCTCAGATATGAAGAGCACGTCCAAAATGTACTATTTAGCAGTTTAGCAGCCAAACAATTAGAATGTTTACAATTGCGCTGTAACCGCAGTATTTGACGCTTCTATTTGACTCTCAGATATGAAGAGCACGTCCAAAATGTACTTTTTAGTGTAGATACAAATATCCATCTCACTTTCTATCCTAGCTGTTCATATAAGGGTTAATTTAAACTTGGAATTGTATCTTCGATTCTGGGAAGAATTTATCTAATATCATTTACAAGAATGACCATAATGATTGTGAAATGTTCTTGTTAATTGTCCAAGATTTTGGTATTTGTAAATATCTGTTTTTTATCAAATATACGTGCATTATATACCGTAGGATATAACAAGAAACAGCTGCTTATAACTTGTGCACAACAATCTAGGTCATTGTCATCATCATATGCTCATTTTCCCGCCCCTCCCTTCCTGCTATGAAAAAAGTGTATAAATATAATAGTTGGTCAATAAATGATTTAAGTTGGATATTGAACACGTCTCTGCTTTTCATTTCCAATTTCCAGAGCTCTGATAAATAGAGTTGGCACGCAAACATTTTTACGTTTTAAAACTGCAATGTGACAGCAGTATTTGACGCTTCTATTTGACTCTCAGATATGAAGAGCACCCCGCTAATGTACTAGTTTGCAGAATTCTTTCCTAAGCTGTCCCTGAAAGCGGCAGCATCCTCTCCCTACACTAATAAGAGCTAATGTGACATGCGGCGCTACGTGACTCCATCTTACATATAGAGGCTGGGTCACATGTACACTAGCCAATCACAGCCATGCCATTAGTAGGCATGGCTGTGATGGCTTCTAAGGGCACAACAAGTCAAATGCTTGTTGATTGGCTGCCCTGCAGCCTTTCAAAACGCGCCATTAAATGGCCGAACACCGAACTCCAACCAGAACACTGATATGTCCATGTTCGGGTCCGGGGTCCAAAAAACGTAATGTTCGGAACGAACCCGAACTTTACAGTACAAGTTTATGTCCTCATAAGTAAGCATCTCAGTTTCTTCAGCCTGCATGGATTTTGACCAAACATATGTAATTGCAAAATACTTATTGCAGTCAGCCAGAGAGATTGGTGTACAGTCCCAAAAATCAGGCGGCACAAACACTCCAGGACGGTCTCTACAATCATACAAACACAAGGATCAATACGACATCAATTAATCAATTACCTAGGCTAAAACTTAAATTAGACACAAAAGTTAAACCTTTAACTGGTGTAACATGTACTTCTCTCAGTTTTGCTTGTAATTCATAAAAATGTGTCCTGTATGACATTTTACATAATTTCCCTTTGGAATGCCTTTGTACGGATGAGAGAAGCACTCACTCTATAAATGCTTGTTAGACAGGATGAGTACTAAAACACTTTTTTTCCCCCCCAAAACATATACTCAAAATGAATTACTTTAATAATCCCAAATAATTCAATACTCTTGGATTAACACCCAAAACTATATTAAAAAAAATTAAAAACATGAACCATCTAACTCAGAATTCTCAAAAAGCATCAATGTCTTACTTTTCCTGACATTATTCATGGCAGCATATGCTCATGGGTTAGCTCCTCCCCTCACAGCAGAAAGGACAGGAAATAGAACTCTGAAACTGGTATAAATAGATCCTCCCCCTTCCCATCAGCCAGTCTTTTTTTCCTGTCCTTCACAGCAGTTTGGAAGGAGTCTGCTTATGCAGGCCTAGATTTTTCTTTTATGCTCACCAGGAAATATTTTTGTAGCCATGCCGGGGTTTAGCCTCTAAGCCCTGAAGACCCAGCAACGCACTATTGTTAATAGTGCAAACCTGGGTACCCCCTTTAGTGACTGGGGGTCGGACCCATCCTCTCCCTTAAGGGATGAAAATGGTCCACTGCATGCCAGGGTTCAGCCTCTTATCCCTGAAGACCCAGCAACAGGCCAGCTTGGGTACCCTGTCAGGGGATGAATGTGATACTACCTATATGAAGCCAGGCCAGGGTTCAGCCTCTTATCCATGAAGACCCAGCAAACAGCACATCTGCAAGAGTTGCCAGCCTGGGTACCTCCTTCAACAATCAGGAGTCTAGCCTATCTCTCTCCCTGAGGGGATGACAGCTGTCCACTGCATACATGAGTCCCAGCCGAGTCTAAGCCTTTATCCTTGAAGACCCAGTAAACAGCACTTCCATAAGGTGACTACCTGGGTATTCCTTTTCTATGTGTTCCACCTTGTATGGGGTTTGTTAAACCTCCTCCCACTGGTGATGATGGATGGCATATGGGGTACAGATGGAAGCCTATAGTTTAAACAGTTTAGGCTGTCATTTGATCAAGTCCCCATTTTGCTGCTGAAACACAGGCCTGCAGCTGTTCAGGTAAGGGCATTAGTAATTTAGATTAAAACTAGTATAGGCACCTGGGTCTCTGTTCTTTCAGACCTTCCCAGCTGCTTACATTAGGCTTCCTTCTAACAAATAGGTCACATTTAGGAGGTTTGTGTGGTGAGCATTTAGGCAAGTTTATACATGAAAGGATGCTTGGTGCAAAAGAGTGCTGATAATGCAAGGAGGCATTGTGCAAAAGAGTGCTGATAATGCAATGAGGCTTTGTGAAAAAAGAGTGCTGATAATGGATATCCTGGCTGTATAAAGTCTGCTGGAATTCCACAGTCCTGAAGAAATATCCAAGGTAAGAGAACTTTCCTGGGTGACTGATTGAAGTACACACATGTATATCATAGGTTTTAAAAACCTAACTCTAAGTCCACACACACACTTGTTTCTATCAAGATATGTGGCATTGATTGCTGTTATCTGTGCATTATCGCAAATAAGCAGGCTTTTCCAGAGAGTGGAAGAATATACTGCATATGAGACCACGGGACCTCAGTATCCATACATAATCTGGTGGTGGTACAGCTCGGTATGTTTTCACTTTATGCTCAAACGTATGAACAGAATGTGTCCAGTATATGCTCCATGTATGGGTTACTATAAGGACACGGCCTCAGTATATGTATCCACTATATGCTCTATGTAGGAGTTACTAGGATGCGGCCTCGGTATATGTATCCGCTACATGGTCTATATAAGAGTTACTGTGAGTATACCGCCTCTGTATAAGTATACTCTATATGATATATATAGGAGTTTCTATTGAGACAGCCTCAGTATGTGTACACTATATGCTCTGTGTGAGTTTCTATGGGGACAGCCTCAGTATATGTATCCATCATAGGCTCTATGTATGAGTTACAATGAGGACGCTGCTTCAGTTTATGTATACACTATATGCTCTGTGTATGAGTTACTGTGAGGACACAGCCTCAGTATGGGTTTCCACTAAAGGATATATATATATATATGAGTTACTACAGAGACACAGCCTCAGTTTATGTATGCACTATATGCTCTGTGTATGAGTTACTATGAGGACACGGCCTCAGTATATGTATCTACTATAGGCCATATGTATGAGTTACTGTGAGGACACAGCCTCAGTATATGTACCCACTGTAGGCTCTGTGTATGAGTTACTATGAGGACACAGCCTCAGTTTATGTATGCACTATATGCTCTGTGTATGAGTTACTATGAGGACACGGCCTCAGTATATGTATCTACTATAGGCCATATGTATGAGTTACTGTGAGGACACAGCCTCAGTATATGTACCCACTATAGGCTCTGTGTATGAGTTACTATGAGGACACAGCCTCAGTTTATGTATGTACTATATGCTCTGTGTATGAGTTACTATGAGGACACGGCCTCAGTATATGTATCTACTATAAGCCATATGCAGGGGTGGACTGAGAACCCTCAGGGCCCCCGGGCAAAATAAATCAAGGGCCCCCTTACAGGCCCCACCCATACTCCGCAGCAAGCGCCACCCATGTCCCACCTCCATGCACCGCCTCCAGCCACACCCTACACAATCTTTAGACACAAGGAACAAAAGTGCAATAATCCCTTCGAGGCCCCAGTAGAGACTACAATTGAGGGCTAATGGGCCATGGAGGGGGGTCTTTCTAGCAGAGGCTATCTCAGTGTCCTTTAGAGAGTGTGTTAGAAAGAATTTCCTCCAGGTCCCATTAGAGACTACAATGGAGTCTAATGGGGCCTGGAGGGGGGTCTCTCCAACACTCTGGTTCCTATTCAAAATATAGCAACACAACATAGCTCACTGATACCTAGGCCAAGTTGGCTCCTCTTACCTTAATTACTGTTGCTGGGTGGCAGTCTGTGGGCTTGCTGGAATGCTGTGGGCTTACTGGCTGCAGCTGGCAGGCTGTGGGCTTGCTGGCAGGCTGTGGGCTTGCTGGCTACTGCCGGCAGGCTGTGGGCTTGCTGGCTGCGGCTGGCAGGCTGTTGGCTTGCTGGCTGTGGCTTGCTGGCTGGCAGGCTGTTGGCTTGCTGGCTGTGGCTTGCTGGCTGGCAGGATGTGGCTTGCTGGCTGTGGTTGGCAGGCTGTGGGCTTGCTGGCTGTAAGCCTAACTGGTGGCCTGTGGGCTGGCTGGCTGGCTACTGGCCAGCCTGTGGGCTGGCTGGCCACCTGTGGGCTGGCTGGCTGGCTGGCCGGCCTGTGGGCTGGCTGGTTTGCTGGCTACTGGGGCACTTGTAGATTATTTAAAGAAATAATCCATGCACAGTAACCACTACTGCTCTGTGTAGTCGTTATGGTGCCAGGAGGGCCGGGCCCCCCTTTCAGAGTAAGTAGTCAAACCGTTTAAGAACAGTTTGACAACTTACCTGGGGTCTGCTGGGATATGAGGCTGTAGTAGGGTATAGGAGCAGTGGTGCAATGTGTAAGGGGTGCAGTGTGTGTGTGAAAGGTTCAGTGTGTGTGAGGGGGTGTAGTGTGTGAATGTGTAGGGTGTGGGGGGCAAAGTGTGTATGAGGGGGCTGTGTATGTGTGTGGCAATGTTAGTATGGGGGGCTGTGTGTGTATGGGTGGGCAGTGGATGTGTGTGTGAGGCAATGTGTGTAAATGTGTATGGTGTGTGTGGGTGTGTGGGGGCAGTGTGTTTATGGGGCTAGAGTTCACTCTCACCACTGCGACTACCAGGAATCCCTGGTGGTCACAGTGTTGAGAGTGAACTCTAGCCCGTAGCTCCAGGGCTAGAGTTTACTCTCGCAAGAGCCGTAACGTTGCCGTGGTAACCGCGGCAATGATCTGTGCTCGCGCAAGAAGGACCCAGAGGAGCTGAAGGCTGAGCTCCCGGGTCCTCTCTTCCTCCCTCCCCTGCCCGCACGGTGCCTGCAGACAGGGGAGGGGGCAATTGCCCTCCTCTTACTCCCCCCCCCTTCATACCCCCATTCTTACTCTCCCCCTCTTCTTACTCCCCCCTCACTCTCTTCTTACTCCCCCTTCTTACTCTTCCCCTCTTCTTACTCCCCCTTCTTACTCTCCCCCTCTTCTTACTCCCACCTCTTCTTACTCCTCCCTCTTCTTACTCCCCCCTCTTCTTACCCCCCCTCTTCTTACTCCCCCCTCTTCTTACCCCCCTCTTTGTACTTACCACCCTCCCTCCCTCTGTTCTTACCACCCCCCTCCCTCCCTCTTTGTTCTTACCACACCCCCCTCCCTCTTTGTTCTTACACCCCCCTCTTTGCTCTTACCCCCCTCTTTGCTCTTACCCCCCTCTTTGCTCTTACCCCCCTCTTTGCTCTTACCCCCCCTCTTTGCTCTTACCCCCCTCTTTGCTCTTACCCCCCTCTTTGTTCTTACCTCCCCCTCTTTGTTCTTACCTCCCCCTCTTTGTTCTTACCTCCCCCTCCCTCTGTTCTTACCACCCCCCTCCCTCCCTCCCTCCCTCTTTGTTCTTACCACTCCCCACCCCCCTCCCTCCCTCTTTGTTCTTACCACTCCCCACCCCCCTCTTTGTTCTTACCACTCCCCACCCTCCTCCCCCCCTCACTCTTTGTTCTTACCACTCCCCACCCCCCTTTCTCCCTCTTTGTTCTTACCACTCCCCACCCCCCCTCTTTGTTCTTACCACTCCCCACCCCCTCCCTCTTTGTTTTTACCACACCCCCCTCCCTCCCTCTTTGTTCTTACCACTCCCCACCCCCCCTCTTTGTTCTTACCACTCCCCACACACCCCTCCCTCCCTCTTTGTTCTTACCACTCCCCACCACCCATCCCTCCCTCTTTGTTCTTACCACTCCCCACCCCCCTCCCTCCCTCTTTGTTTTTACCACACCCCCCTCCCTCCCTCTTTGTTCTTACCCCCCCTCTTTGCTCTTACCCCCCCTCTTTGCTCTTACCTCCCCCCTCTTTGTTCTTACCCCCCCCTCTTTGTTCTTACCCCCCCTTTGTTCTTACCCCCCTCTTTGTTCTTACCCCCCCTCACCTGTAGCATGGCCGAGCTGCACTCCGGTCCGCAGTGCCCGGCCGGAGTGATAGGAAGGTGCACACCGCGCGGAACAGGAGCTTCTGTTTCCTGTACCCGGTCGGACTGACAGGAAGGTGCACACTCAGTGTGCACCTTCCTATCACTCCGGCCGGGCAACGCGGACCGGAGTGCAGCTCGGCCACGCTACAGGGGAGGTGAGAAGCTGCAGCCGCCTGAGGCTCTTAAGAGAGCGCTCAGGTGGCTGCAGCATTTAAAGGGGCGGCCGGGCCCCCTGATGGCGGGCCCCCCTCCTGGCCGGGCCCTCGGACCATGTCCGAAGTGCCCGACCGGTCAGTCCGCCCCTGGCCATATGTATGAGTTACTATGGAGACACAGCCTCAGTTTATGTACCCACTATAGGCTCTGTGTATGAATTACTATGAGGACACAGCCTCAGTATATGTATCCACTATATTGTCTACGTATGAGTTGATCGGAAGTCTCGGCCTCAATTTGTGTTCTTTATTTGCTCTGAAAACATAGCCTCAGTATATGTCCTCTACACAGGGCCGGTGCAAGGATTTTTGCCGCCCTAGGCAAAAGTAAAGTTTGCCGCCCCTCCTCCCCGTGACTTCACAATGCCCCACCCATATGACCTGCCATGTTAACTAATGCCAGTGCTGCAGTGCCGCCGTGTTTACATTAAAAGGCCTGCAGGGGCAGACTATAGACACCAGAACCACTACATTAAGCTGCAGTGGTTCTGGGGACTATAGTGTTTCTTTAATGTGAGGTAAATTAGAGATTAGTGCCATGAATAATATACTAGATTGCCTACTTACAACCAGACGAGGATGATGATGGGCTCTAGCTGCAGTCTGGCTCCACTGGTCTGGTGTAGAACAGGATCTCTGGAGGCTGTTTGTAACTGTGGTCACAAAAATCAATGTTCTGGCAGCTCCATTTTTTTGGGGCCCTTTACACAGCTCAAGGTCTGGGTCCCAGGGTCCACCTTCATGTTCCACCAATGAATTTGTTCACAGGGGGTGGAGTGTGTAGGGGATGTCCTGATTTGTGTGTAAGGAATGCATTGTGTGAATCTGTGTTTGTATGTGTAAGGGCTGCAAGGTGTGTTTCTGTGTATCTAAGGGATGAAGTGTGTGAGTCTGTAAGGGGTGCTTTGAGTGTGTGTAAGGGGTGCATTGAGTGTGTGTAAGGGGTGCATTGAGTGTGTGTAAGGGTGCATTGAGTGTTTATCTGTGTGTAAGGGATGCATTGTGTGTAAGGGGTGCATTGTGTGTGATGGATGTCAATCTCTCCCCCTCTCCCTTGTTACTCTCATTCCCCCTCCCTCCCCTGTCACTCCCCCCTCCCTCCCCTGTTACTCCCCCCTCCCTGTCAATTTATCTCTCCCCGTCAACTCCCCTCCCTGTCAAAGTTTCCCCCCCTGTCAATTTCTTTCTCCCCCCCTCCCTGTTAGTTCCCCCCCCGTTAGTTTCTTCCCCCCACCTCCCTGTTAGTTTCTTTCCCCCCACCTCCCTGTTAGTTTCTCCCCCCCGTTAGTTTCTCCCCCCCCGTTAGTTTCTTTCCCCCCTCCCTGTTAGTTTCTTTCTCCCACCTCCCTGTTTCTTTCTTCCCCCTCCTTCCCTCCCTGTTTCTTTCTCCCCCCTCCCTCCCTCCCTGTTTCTTTCCCCTCCCTCCCTCCCTCCCTGTTTCTTTCTTTCCCCTCCCTCCCTCCCTGTTTCTTTCTTTCCCCTCCCTCCCTCCCTCCCTCCCTGTTTCTTTCTTCCCCCTCCCTCCATCCCTGTTTCTTTCTTCCCCCTCCCTCCCTCTTTCTTTCTTCCTCCCTCCTCCCCTACCTCTGTTGTAGCGTGGCCGAGCTCTGTATGGTCCGGCCGGGTACAGGGAGCTTTTGTTTCCTGTACCCGGCCGGACTAACAGGAAGTGCACACTCAGTGTTCACTTCCTGTTAGTCCGGCCGGGTACAGGAGACAGATGCTCCCTGTACCCGGCCGGACCATACAGGGCTCGGCCACGCTACAGTGAGGGAGTGACAGGAGGGAGCGCTGAGCGTTTCCCTCCTGTCAGCCCCTCTCCTCTGGCTGCGCCCGGGCGGTGTGCCCTCCTGGACACACCAGCTCGGGCAAAGCTGCAGCCGCCTGAGGCTCTCTACAGAGCGCTCGGGCGGCTGCAGCATGAGGGGGGCCGGCGCTCCTGGCTACCTTACAGCTAGCGCCGGCCCTGCCTCTACATGCTCTTTATGTAAGTTGGTGTGGACATTGCTTCAGTGTATCTGTTCACTATATGCTCTATGTATGAGTTACTGTGAGGACACAGCCTCAGTATATATATCCACTATATGCTCCATGTATGAATTACTATGAGGACACAGCCTCAGTATATGTACCCACTATAGGCTCTATGTATGAATTACTATGAGGACATAGCCTCAGTATATGTACCCACTATATGCTCTGTGTATGAGTTACTATGAGGACACAGCCTCAGTATATGTATCCACTATAGGCTCTATGTATGAATTAGTATGAGGACACAGCCTCAGTATATGTATCCACTAGACTTGGGCATTCGTATTCGTACGAATGGATTTTCGTACGAAAATATGCATTTTCGGTCATTCTTCCGAATACCGAATTACGAAAGGCTATACAAACTAAAGAACGAACAAACGAATAGCCGTTTGCCGAAAATCTTTCGTTTGTTCGTTCATTCGGCATTTTGAATTATACTCTGGGTGAATTTACATTTTAGCACCTCTGTGTAATGTATTGCAATGCAAACTACCGAACGAGAGCATACTACCGAATTCAAACTACCGAATTCAAACTACCGAATTCAAACTACCGAACGCACAAACCATTCGTGCTTTTTCATTGCTTTACATGGGGATGGTAGAAAAACGAATGAACTAATGAACTAATGAATGAACTGATTTGCCTCAATTCGTGTATTAGTTCATTCGGATGCCTTCTTGTATGAATCAAAAAGGAGGGGTATGGGAGTGAGCTGATTTTCATTTATCTAATCAGCTCACTCCTTTGACATGATGCTGTAGGGGCTTATCCAATGGTGAGTGCTTTATCGTGGATTTAAAAAATAACTAAACAGCAGTATAAAAGCAGGCAGTGGATCTTTCTATGCCCTTCTTTGACTGAGTTTTGTTGTTGACACACTGTGCTTCTGTGCTGTGTTAGCCTCATTGCTTGTCTTAGAGATTTTCTGTGAGTGAGTCTTGGTGTGCCTACCAGTTCTCACTTGTTGAATTTGAGTCTATTGCTGAGAATTTTTTATTTTATTTTAGTGCTTTTTGAGAGCTGTGCTGCTGTCAGTGTGCCACACGGTGCCTGGCTGGCACTGCCAGTGCCTGCCTTCCCCCCCGCTTGTTTCCTGCCTACAGCAACCAGGTATTACTTTTTAAATCTTTTTAAATCTGTTTATTTTTATTTAATCAAAATTAATTAGCTTAAATTGATTTAGATTTAGAGTAAAGGTAGAATCAGTCCAGTACTTTAGCGTAGTGGGCCTGAGGGCTTCTGCCCTAGGGGTAGACTAGCTTGTTAGCCTAGAAGAAAAGAAATCTAGTTTATCTGTTAATTATTTTTAGCAGCAAAGTGGATTTTTGTTAAATTGATTTTACAGAGGTGCTGCGTCATTTTGCAGGCAGTCAGTATAAAAGTTAAGTAATATTTTTTTATTCAGTTAATAGAATTAGCTTCAGTTTTAATTAAAACATTTTATTAAGTTGATAGAATTATCTTCAGTTTAGACTATATATTTGTTGTAGTACAGTCTCTTTGTGCTTTGTTAGAACAGAAAACACACTAGTCAATCAAACAGTCTATTTTTGTTTTACATTTTTCACACTTTTAGTGTCATTTTCTTTTTGTGCTCACATCAGCATCAGCAGTGAAGTTAACTGTTCTGACTGCTGTTGTGAAGAAATTCCTTTTTTCATTAACTGATTTTTATTAGTTCAGTTAGTGTGTTTGTTTAACAGCAATCAGTGAAGCTAACTGGTTGCTGTTTTTATTTGGTTCATTTTAGTTTCTGATTGACTGTGTGACTGTCCTAACCTAAGCTTCAAGGTAGCTGTAGTAAACCTTTTATTATTTTATTTTTCTAATATTAGTAAATTTTTTCATACGCTGTTTTTTGCAGTAGTCGAGCAGGGAGCACTTGTTGTTGGCAGACAGTGCAGTTTTGTATAGTTCCTCAGAAAGCACTAGAGTGAAGAAATCTGCCTCAGTACTAGTGTCTCTATTTTTTTTTTTTTTATCTGTGTTGATCTGTATATTAGCATAGCACCAAACTTCAAATAATCCTTTTTAATAAAAATATAAACGTTATTTTAAAAACACCACATAGTACATACATTACATTATCTCTTTCTTTTCTTTTCTTCAACTTCTTTTCTTTTCTTTTCTTACTATTTTAAAATTCTAAATGGATCCTCTTAAACGTTCATCCACTAGTAAAGTGAGGGAGGGTCAGTCAGCCACCACCACCACCAATACCACCGCCACCACCACAAGTAGTGGTAGTTTGAGTACGCAGCCTATGCGTCAGCCTAAGCGGTCAAGGAGTGCTGCTATGTCAGACTCACCACCTAGGAGGCCAAAGTCTGGTCAAGGAAAGGCAGTGGCACCAATAGCAGGCAGCAGTGCAGCAAGGCCCAGAATTGCAAGTCTTTTCTATGGCAAAGGGAAACCAGCAGGGCTTTTAAGGGTGAGCACTATGGCTACTAATACTAAAAACACAACTGGTAGTAGGAGTAGCCCAATAAGTAAGAGGAAGCGTGTTTTTCCCCAAGCATCTTCCAATACCACAAGCAGGCCTGTGAGTCGTGCTGCTAAGAAGCGTCCTTCTTGTACACGGAGGCTGTTTCCTAATCCCCCTCTCAAGACCACCACTTCCACCACCACCAGTGCTGCGCCTGCTTCTACCACTGACAGCGGCACCTCAGCACAGGAGTTGTTGCCATTGCCAATGCTACCCAGTGCTCCTAGTCCTATTATTCCTGGAGGTGATATCAGTCTTACCCCCAACCTTGCAGGAATTGCATTTAGTCTGGCTGATGAAGAGCTTGACTATGAGCCTGAGAATGAGGATGAGATAGTAGAGGAAAGTCAGAATTCTTCAGGGAGCAGTCCAACCTTTTCTCCTGCTACAAGTGCACATTTTTCCCCTTCCTCTCCACTTTCTCCAATAGTAGCACCTGCTACTTCAACCATTAGCAGACCACCACCACCACCACCACCACCACCACCACCACCACCCCCACCACCAATTATTACACCACCATTAGCAGCAGAATCCCGAAGGGCAAGTGCCAATGTTTTGCGCCGCAGCAAAGTTTGGGATCACTTTGAAAGTGTTGGAGATGGGCGCTTTGCAAAGTGCAAACTTTGTGGGAAGGAAGTTAGCAGGGGGAGAGTGTTGGGTCATCTCACCAGTGCAGGGATGAACCATCACCTTCGCAGCCATCACAAGGCTGTGTTATTGAGGGAAGAGGCAGAAAGTACTAGGGCAGGCAGCATAGCTTCTACTATTACAGTGTCCAGTACCATGGCAGCTAGGAGTGACATGGGAGGTGTTGCAGAGCCAAGAGCTACTGGTGCTGCCAGCCAACAACCAAGACTGGTTGGAGCATCACAATGCGTCCAGCCCACCCTGGAACAATTTGGGGGATTCCACTCCAGGGCTATGTCTAAACAGCAGGCCAATAAAATTACGCGACTTATTGGCCAGTTAATTGCTGTTGGGGGTGCTTCATTTTCTATGATAGAAGGGCAGCCTTTCAAACAGTTGATGGAGGCTGTGGCTCCACAATATCATCTTCCCTCACGCTCCACTTTCAGCAGGAGGATAGTCCCTTCACTTTACCGGTCCTGTGTTGGAGTAGTTAAAAGGGAGCTTTCGAAGGCTGCTGGTCAGTCTGTGCATTTTACCACAGATTTGTGGAGTGCACCAAGTGGCCAGCATGCCTTCCTTTCCCTGACAGCACACTGGTGGGAGCCTGGTGTGTCTCAGGAAGCTGCTGCTGCAACTTCAGCAGCAGTGTCTAGCAGAAAGGGAGGTGTATCTGATCAGCTGGGCTATCGCTCTTTCCTTCTCCATGCTGAAGTGATGGATGAAAAACACACTTCAGATAACATTCTGCAGGCAGTAAGGAGGATGGTGTCTCTTTGGGTTGGAGCGGAGGCAGGCACCAATGTAGAAGTGGGCTTTGTGGTTACTGATGGAGCTACAAATATGGTGAAAGCTCTGCGTGATGGCAACCTTGTTGGTGTGCGCTGTGCAGCGCACATTATCCATCTAGTAGTAAAGTCAGCAATCCCAGAAGGTAATAACAGAGTTTCCAGTGTGATTGAAAGGTGCAGGAGGATTGCTGGGCACTTCCACCGCAGTGTGAAGGCTAGCCAACTGTTGAGGCAGGAACAAGAGAAGGCAGGTCTTCCCACACACTGTCTACGACAAGATGTCAGTACACGGTGGAACTCTACTGTAGAGATGCTGGAGAGGATTTTAGAGCAGCAGAGGGCAATCCATAGTCTGTCATCAGACCAGTACATTGGTATTGGTTCTCCACTAGGTAGAGACGATTGGACAGTGATTGCTCAGCTAGTGGCAGTCCTGAAACCCTTCAGGGATGCCACTGAAAATTTAAGCTTGAACACTGCCAATCTGGGACAGGTAATCCCTGTTTTCACCCATCTAGGGAGCAAGATGGGTGTCTTCCTTGAACGCCAAGAGGTTGTTCAAGGTGATCCTTTACATCCTGATGTAGTAACTCTGGTCAGGAGGCTGAAGGATCAGCTTAAAGTTCGCCTACGTGAGCGATTGGATAATTCTCCTGAACTGATGCTAGCTTGCCTGTGTGATCCAAGGATTAAGGGAAAGCTTGCACTCAGATCCAATAACTTAACAAATTGGAGGGAGAAACTGATCCAGAGGGTGTGTGACTGGCAGCAAAAGAGGGGAATGCTGTATGAGGGAGTAGTTCAGCAGGAGGCTGAGATGTCGGCCACTTCTTGCAGAAGCAGTGGCACTACCACCACCACCACACAACTGAGTGGAGCAGCTGCATTTTGGGAAGAGTTGCTTGAGGATATAGTTGGACCCACTGAGAGTGCTAGCAGCAGACAGGAGAGCACTGCCTCAGAAATGGTCAGAGCGTACCTCTCTGAACCTCCTTTGCCCCATAATGTCGACCCTCTTAGCTATTGGGATGAGAAGAAGAGTGTGTGGCCTGCACTCTCATTGGTTGCGCAGGAGCTGCTTTCATGTCCGCCAACCACTGTCCCAAGTGAGCGTGTGTTTTCGGTAACCGGTAATATACTGAATCCACAGCGCTCACAAATGTCACCTCATCTCATGGAGCAGATTGCCTTTCTTAAATTTAATCTGCCTAAATTGGGGTACCCTGCTCTACACTTTGACTGTAATTGAGCTTAGGGTTTCTCAAATTTCTTTCTAGTTATATGGTTGTGTAGTGGATGATGTGTATGGTTGTGTAGTGGATGATGTGTATGGTTGTGTAGTGGATGATGTGTGTGTGGTTGTGTAGTGGATGATGTGTGTGGTTGTGTAGTGGATGATGTGTGTGGTTGTGTAGTGGATGATGTGTATGGTTGTGTAGTGGATGATGTGTGTGGTTGTGTAGTGGATGATGTGTATGGTTGTGTAGTGGATGATGTGTGTGGTTGTGTAGTGGATGATGTGTATGGTTGTGTAGTGGATGATGTGTATGGTTGTTTAGTGGATGATGTGTATGGTTGTGTAGTGGATGATGTGTGTGGTTGTGTAGTGGATGATGTGTGTTGTTGTGTAGTGGATGCTGTTTGTCTGTTTGATGTGTGTGTGTGTGTGTGTGTGTTGGATGTGTGACAAATGCTGCTGGGATTATTTTTTTTAATGTAGAATTTGTATAATTAAAAAAAAAAAAGTATTTCCCCCTCCTTGCCTCTTAACTGTAGCCTGTAGTTGGGGCAGCAAAGAGGAGCCCAGCAGACTCCCTCCACGTTCTCCCTCCTGCCAGCCACTGCTCTATGCGAGCCCAGCATGCTCTGCGTACTCCCTTAGCTACTGAGCTCTTGTTCCTGATCCTGCTTCCCTCTACAGAAGGAAGAGGTTCACCCACTAGAACCTGGTCATAAGTCCAGGGTGGATAGCAGACAGAGTGATTCCAGCCCAGCAGCGGCGGTTCATGAAGTCAGCGGTACTCATGGTGTCTACGGTGTTGATGGTCCTTTGGTGAGCGCTAGGAGCAACGTTTTTGGGGAGGGGGGCAGTAATGTATTGTGGAGGGGACAGTAATGTATTGGGGAGGGGGGCAGTAATGTATTTGGGGAAGGGGGCAGTAATGTATTGGGGAGGGGAGTAATGTATTTGGGGAGGGGGGCAGTAATGTATTGGGGAGGGTGCAGTTATGTATTGGGGAGGGGGGGCAGTAATGTATTTGGGGAAGGGGGCAGTAATGTATTGGGGAGGGGAGTAATGTATTGGGGAGGGTGCAGTAATGTATTGGGGAGGGGGGGCAGTAATGTATTTGGGGAAGGGGGCAGTAATGTATTGGGGAGGGGAGTAATGTATTTGGGGAGGGGGGCAGTAATGTATTGGGGAGGGGAGTAATGTATTTGGGGAGGGGGGCAGTAATGTATTGGGGAGGGTGCAGTTATGTATTTGGGGAGGGGCAGTAATGTATTGGGGAGGGTGCAGTAATGTATTGGGGAGGGTGCAGTAATGTATTGGGGAGGGGGGGCAGTAATGTATTTGGGGAAGGGGGCAGTAATGTATTGGGGAGGGGAGTAATGTATTTGGGGAGGGGGGCAGTAATGTATTGGGGAGGGGAGTAATGTATTTGGGGAGGGGGGCAGTAATGTATTGGGGAGGGGAGTAATGTATTTTGGGAGGGGGGGCAGTAATGTATTGGGGAGGGGGCAGTAATGTATTGGGGAGGGGGCAGTAATGTATTGGGGAGGGGGGGCAGTAATGTATTTGGGGAAGGGGGCAGTAATGTATTGGGGAGGGGGCAGTAATGTATTGGGGAGGGGGGGCAGTAATGTATTTGGGGAAGGGGGCAGTAATGTATTGGGGAGGGGAGTAATGTATTTGGGGAGGGGGGCAGTAATGTATTGGGGAGGGGAGTAATGTATTTGGGGAGGGGGGCAGTAATGTATTGGGGAGGGGAGTAATGTATTTTGGGAGGGGGGGCAGTAATGTATTGGGGAGGGGGCAGTAATGTATTGGGGAGGGGGCAGTAATGTATTGGGGAGGGGGGGCAGTAATGTATTTGGGGAAGGGGGCAGTAATGTATTGGGGAGGGGGCAGTAATGTATTGGGGAGGGGGGGCAGTAATGTATTTGGGGAAGGGGGCAGTAATGTATTGGGGAGGGGAGTAATGTATTTGGGGAGGGGGGCAGTAATGTATTGGGGAGGGGAGTAATGTATTTGGGGAGGGGGGCAGTAATGTATTGGGGAGGGGAGTAATGTATTTTGGGAGGGGGGGCAGTAATGTATTGGGGAGGGGGCAGTAATGTATTGGGGAGGGGGCAGTAATGTATTGGGGAGGGGGGGGCAGTAATGTATTTGGGGAAGGGGGCAGTAATGTATTGGGGAGGGGGCAGTAATGTATTGGGGAGGGGGGGCAGTAATGTATTTGGGGAAGGGGGCAGTAATGTATTGGGGAGGGGAGTAATGTATTGGGGAGGGTGCAGTAATGTATTGGGGAGGGGGGGCAGTAATGTATTGGGGAGGGAGGGCAGTAATATATTGGGGGGCAGTAATGTATTGGGGAGGGGAACAAGGGGGTCAGCAATGTATTAGGGGAGGGGGGTCAGCAGTATATTAGAGCAGGGGGGTGACAGCAGTATATTAGGGGGAGGGGGGCCAGCAGTGTATTGGATAGGGGGAGGGGGGATGAGAAAGATCTGACTTGGGAATTTGAGATGAGGCAATGATTACATTTTTTACATTGATATTTGTGGCCCAATTAATATTTTATATCTATGGGTTAATCTCATAAGAGCAGACATTAGACTGTGAGAGTAGGACCTGCCAAAGATTGGGTACATTGACGTTGTGGCAGGCTTATGCAATGTATGATCATATAATGTAACTAAATCCCCATTATTTTTATTTGCCTAGATTAGGTGTTTTTAAAAAAACTTTTAAAAACTAATAAAATCTGTCAACATTGAAGTTGCTGTTTAGTAGATAGGAGAGTGCGCTGGATCTTGTGTATTGTTTATTGTATAATATGGCCCCCAGCAGCACTCCATTTAAGCATGTTCAGGTGAGTGCAACCGTCCCCCATGTTTCATATATATATATATATATTTGGGAGTCTAGCCAACTCCTTGGTTTTGCACCCCTCCCTGTTACAGGTGCCTCATCTCATGTCCCTATTTAGCCTTGTACTGCAGGGAGTCTCAGATGGAATTTTTTCCCAAGTTAGTTTGTTAATCTCATTAGAGCAGACATTAGACTGTTAGAGTAGGACCTGCCAAAGATGGGGTACATTGACGTTGTGGCAGGCTTATGCAATGTATGATCATATAATGTAACTAAACCACCATTATTTTTATTTGCCTAGATTAGGTGTTTTTAAAAAAAACTTTTACAAACTAATAAAATCTGTCAACATTGAAGTTCCTGTTTAGTGGATAGGAGAGTGCGCTGGATCTTGTGTATTGTTTATTGTATGTATTGTAATGTGCACACTTCCTTTAAGTCCCGCCGGAAACTGGAACCTGAAATTGAAGTTCCAGTACCGCGTTGCGCGCTGAACACCGGCCCGCGCTTCAAGACAGGTAAGTAAATATGGTATATCGGCGTATAACACGCACACATCATTTCCCACCTATATTCAGGGAGAAAAAGTGCGTGTTATATGCCGATAAATACGGTATATTTTTCGTTCAAGTTTGTTTGTGTGTGTGTATATGTATATGTATATGTATATATATATATATATATATATATATATATATATATATATATATACACCCACACACACACACCATTAAAGAAAAGAGGAGTCAGAAGTTGTAATCTAATATTTTTTTTTATTAGAAAAGCAAGTGGGAGAAGCAACGAAGCAGAGAAAGCCCAGGTTGTTAGGAGCAGTCCTGGGAGGATATAGTGCAGAGGAGAATAACCAATGTATATTCAGGGGAAGGATAGGGAAAACCAGGAGAAAATTGAGAATATAACAACCTATAATGAACAGCGTCAGTTGTGTTCACATTGTGGATGATAATGAGAAATAAACATCTGAGTGCATTATTCCCGCAGATATCTATTCATCATCATCATCCCTTCTGGGAAGACCCTGCGCACGTTGTTCACGAACTAGGCTATCTACATCAGCAAGGGTTATGCCCAAATTATGGGCAGCTTGCGCGCGCATTAAAATGCACTCTTCCTCCCTCATTTCCATGAAGCGCTGACCATTTTGCTGCAAGCAAACCATTGCTGATGTAAATTGCCTAACGCCCTCATTCAAAATGCTTGACATGGAGCGTACCTCGGTTACCACATTCTGCAAAAGTTCTCGCAGATATTCCCTATCCTGCTGTATGGACGTGTCCGGTTCAGCTTGACGAGCCGGGCTCGTCGCATACAGCGCAGCCATCGTTGGAGGAAGTTGCGGCAACTGTTCTTCGGCCACTGATGTCTCTGAATCAGGATCCACTGCTGTTAGGGTAATGGTACCCTCCTCTTGCAGGGGGAGAGTACCATCAGAACCTATAAGGGAAAACAGAGAAAGAACATTGTTAGCATGTGTCATATGTTGCAATGCTTACTATTATCTGTACAACAATATTATTTAAACTTGGAAATAAGATATATGCAGTCATGCTATTAATTTAATATTATGTCTATGTATAGTTATGCATCTTTGTCCCCCCTAGCCCTTTTTCAGTCTATTTGTGGCCTCTCAACGCATTTCTTTGTGCCCACCTCCCTTTCCTTCGAATCTCACTACATGTATCGTGTCCGAGCGTCCCCAGGTAGAGAATCTCCTGTTTCTTCTGCATGACAGGAAGTTGAGTGCAACAATCAGCTTCCTGTCATGCAAAAGAAACAGGAGATTCTCTACCTGGGGACACTCGGACACGATACATGTAGTGAGATTAGAAGGAAAGGGAGGTGGGCACAAAGAAATGCGTTGAGAGGCCAAGTAGATGGTACAGAAGATCATCCACGTGGTACACTCAGCCACAGTACATAAAGTTAACAGAAGGAGAGGAGCGATGTGCGCCCCCCCACCCCTGCTGGTCACCCAGACATTGAGCCCCCTGGCCAGTGCGCCCTAGGTAGACGGCTAGTTTGCCTAGCGGTCGACCCGGCCCTGATTGTTACATAAACTAGTATGCATGTAAAGAAAATGTGTACAGTTAAAGCATTTTTTACTTACGCTCAGCAGTGGATCCCTGTTCCTGGACACCAGTGGCCGGCTGTTGGAGGGAAACCACACTCATACGTGGTGAAGGAACATCGACAAGTTGCGGATGGTCTGAAATACATGTATGTGATAAATTAACTTCATATACAGTAAAATCATACGTGTGTGTGTATGTTTAAATGCACGCACACACACACACATATATAACATTCATCTTACAATGCTATGCAAATACTTACCAGAGGAAAGTGAAGCCAGGCGCATTTCCAGGGAGACAGGAGGTGAACCTGCTGCCCTGCTCTCCATGGAGACCACATCTCCTGCAGTTCCTGGTGCCTCTTCAGGGGATTGAGGGGCTTGCACTGATGGCATAGAAAACACAAATTGGAGGGTTAACACAAGAAAACTGATATATGTACATTTTGACTGACAAATATGAATTTAAAGGAGCACTATAGGCACCCAGACCACTTCAGCTCAATGAAGTGGTCTGGATGCCAGGTCCCTCTAGTTTAAAGCCTGCAGCTGAAAACATAGCAGTTCTAGAGAAACTGCTGTTTCACTGAGGGTTAATCCAGCCTCTAGTGCCTGTCTCACTGACAGCCACTAGAGGCGTTTCTGCGATTCTCACTGTGAAAATTACAGTGAGAAGATGCTGGAAGTCCATAGGATAGCATTGAGTAATGCTTTCCTGTGGGCGGTTTGAATGCGTGCACGGCTCTTGCTGCGCATTCGGAGCTGACGTCGGCAGAGAGAGGAGTGTTCCCCAGCGCCGAGGGAGCCCGGTGCTGGAGAAAGGTAAGTGGCTGAAGTGGGAAGGGCACCACGAGAGTGGGGGGGACCTAATTACCCTATAGTGCCAGGAAAACGAGTTTCTTTTATTGGCACTATAGTGGTCCTTTAACAACATACCTTCAGATGTTTCAGTGCCAGTTGTCCCCTCAATCCCAAGGATGTTGTCTCTTCCCAGGAACTGCAGGAGCTCCTCTTCATAGGGCAGCAGGTTCGGTTCTTTGTCTTGTGAACCACCTCCTGTCTTCCTGGAGGCGGCTGCTGCCTTCACCTTCCTCTTCACCATCCGCCTGATGTCGTAGTAACTGCAATGACATGTGTGATTGATTAATTACTTTAATATGTTTCTATATATATGTATACCGACATGTTTAAAGGGATACTATAGGCACCCAGAACAATTCTGCACATTGAAGTGGTCTGGGTTCAGTGTCCCAATTATTGCAACTGCAATAATTATCTTTAGGGGTTAACTCCACCTCTTGTGGATGTCTGATGGATGTGTCGCGCGCATGCACAGTACACCCATCCGATTGCTATATCTGAATGGTAGTACTTTGTGTGCTGTCATTCTCATTATCCCTGCACTGACTGAGTACTACCATTTTCATTATCCATGCACTGACTGTCAGTGCAGGGATAATGAGAATGGTAGTACTTGGTCAGTGCAGGGATAATGATAATGGTAGTACTTAGTCAGTGCAGGGATAATGAGAATGTTAGTACTTTGTGTGCTGCAATTCTCATTATCCCTGCACTGACTAAGTACTACCATTCCCATTATCCCTGCACTGACTAAGTACTACCATTCCCATTATCCCTGCACTGACTAAGTACTACCATTCCCATTATCCCTGCACTGACTGAGTGAGTACTACCATTTTCATTATCCCTGCACTGACTGTCAGTACTACCATCCTCATTATCCCTGCACTGACTAAGTACTACCATCCTCATTATCCCTGCACTGACAGTCAGTGCAGGAATAAATGAGAATGACAGAACGCAGTCAGTGCAGGGATAATGGGAATGGTAGTACTTAGTCAGTGCAGGGATAATGAGAATGGCAGCACACAAAGTACTACCATTCTCATTATCCCTACACTGACTGAGTACTACCATTCTCATTATCCCTACACTGACTGAGTACTACCATTCTCATTATCCCTGCACTGACTGAGTACTACCATCCTCATTATCCCTGCACTGACTGAGTACTAGACTTGGGCATTCGTATTCGTACGAATGGATTTTCGTACGAAAATATGCATTTTCGGTCATTCTTCCGAATACCGAATTACGAAAGGCTATACAAACTAAAGAACGAACAAACGAATAGCCGTTTGCCGAAAATCTTTCGTTTGTTCGTTCATTCGGCATTTTGAATTATACTCTGGGTGAATTTACATTTTAGCACCTCTGTGTAATGTATTGCAATGCAAACTACCGAACGAGAGCATACTACCGAATTCAAACTTCCGAATTCAAACTACCGAATTCAAACTACCGAACGCACAAACCATTCGTGCTTTTTCATTGCTTTACATGGGGATGGTAGAAAAACGAATGAACTAATGAACTAATGAATGAACTGATTTGCCTCAATTCGTGTATTAGTTCATTCGGATGCCTTCTTGTATGAATCAAAAAGGAGGGGTATGGGAGTGAGCTGATTTTCATTTATCTAATCAGCTCACTCCTTTGACATGATGCTGTAGGGGCTTATCCAATGGTGAGTGCTTTATCGTGGATTTAAAAAATAACTAAACAGCAGTATAAAAGCAGGCAGTGGATCTTTCTATGCCCTTCTTTGACTGAGTTTTGTTGTTGACACACTGTGCTTCTGTGCTGTGTTAGCCTCATTGCTTGTCTTAGAGATTTTCTGTGAGTGAGTCTTGGTGTGCCTACCAGTTCTCACTTGTTGAATTTGAGTCTATTGCTGAGAATTTTTTATTTTATTTTAGTGCTTTTTGAGAGCTGTGCTGCTGTCAGTGTGCCACACGGTGCCTGGCTGGCACTGCCAGTGCCTGCCTTCCCCCCCGCTTGTTTCCTGCCTACAGCAACCAGGTATTACTTTTTAAATCTTTTTAAATCTGTTTATTTTTATTTAATCAAAATTAATTAGCTTAAATTGATTTAGATTTAGAGTAAAGGTAGAATCAGTCCAGTACTTTAGCGTAGTGGGCCTGAGGGCTTCTGCCCTAGGGGTAGACTAGCTTGTTAGCCTAGAAGAAAAGAAATCTAGTTTATCTGTTAATTATTTTTAGCAGCAAAGTGGATTTTTGTTAAATTGATTTTACAGAGGTGCTGCGTCATTTTGCAGGCAGTCAGTATAAAAGTTAAGTAATATTTTTTTATTCAGTTAATAGAATTAGCTTCAGTTTTAATTAAAACATTTTATTAAGTTGATAGAATTATCTTCAGTTTAGACTATATATTTGTTGTAGTACAGTCTCTTTGTGCTTTGTTAGAACAGAAAACACACTAGTCAATCAAACAGTCTATTTTTGTTTTACATTTTTCACACTTTTAGTGTCATTTTCTTTTTGTGCTCACATCAGCATCAGCAGTGAAGTTAACTGTTCTGACTGCTGTTGTGAAGAAATTCCTTTTTTCATTAACTGATTTTTATTAGTTCAGTTAGTGTGTTTGTTTAACAGCAATCAGTGAAGCTAACTGGTTGCTGTTTTTATTTGGTTCATTTTAGTTTCTGATTGACTGTGTGACTGTCCTAACCTAAGCTTCAAGGTAGCTGTAGTAAACCTTTTATTATTTTATTTTTCTAATATTAGTAAATTTTTTCATACGCTGTTTTTTGCAGTAGTCGAGCAGGGAGCACTTGTTGTTGGCAGACAGTGCAGTTTTGTATAGTTCCTCAGAAAGCACTAGAGTGAAGAAATCTGCCTCAGTACTAGTGTCTCTATTTTTTTTTTTTTTATCTGTGTTGATCTGTATATTAGCATAGCACCAAACTTCAAATAATCCTTTTTAATAAAAATATAAACGTTATTTTAAAAACACCACATAGTACATACATTACATTATCTCTTTCTTTTCTTTTCTTCAACTTCTTTTCTTTTCTTTTCTTACTATTTTAAAATTCTAAATGGATCCTCTTAAACGTTCATCCACTAGTAAAGTGAGGGAGGGTCAGTCAGCCACCACCACCACCAATACCACCGCCACCACCACAAGTAGTGGTAGTTTGAGTACGCAGCCTATGCGTCAGCCTAAGCGGTCAAGGAGTGCTGCTATGTCAGACTCACCACCTAGGAGGCCAAAGTCTGGTCAAGGAAAGGCAGTGGCACCAATAGCAGGCAGCAGTGCAGCAAGGCCCAGAATTGCAAGTCTTTTCTATGGCAAAGGGAAACCAGCAGGGCTTTTAAGGGTGAGCACTATGGCTACTAATACTAAAAACACAACTGGTAGTAGGAGTAGCCCAATAAGTAAGAGGAAGCGTGTTTTTCCCCAAGCATCTTCCAATACCACAAGCAGGCCTGTGAGTCGTGCTGCTAAGAAGCGTCCTTCTTGTACACGGAGGCTGTTTCCTAATCCCCCTCTCAAGACCACCACTTCCACCACCACCAGTGCTGCGCCTGCTTCTACCACTGACAGCGGCACCTCAGCACAGGAGTTGTTGCCATTGCCAATGCTACCCAGTGCTCCTAGTCCTATTATTCCTGGAGGTGATATCAGTCTTACCCCCAACCTTGCAGGAATTGCATTTAGTCTGGCTGATGAAGAGCTTGACTATGAGCCTGAGAATGAGGATGAGATAGTAGAGGAAAGTCAGAATTCTTCAGGGAGCAGTCCAACCTTTTCTCCTGCTACAAGTGCACATTTTTCCCCTTCCTCTCCACTTTCTCCAATAGTAGCACCTGCTACTTCAACCATTAGCAGACCACCACCACCACCACCACCACCACCATCACCACCCCCACCACCAATTATTACACCACCATTAGCAGCAGAATCCCGAAGGGCAAGTGCCAATGTTTTGCGCCGCAGCAAAGTTTGGGATCACTTTGAAAGTGTTGGAGATGGGCGCTTTGCAAAGTGCAAACTTTGTGGGAAGGAAGTTAGCAGGGGGAGAGTGTTGGGTCATCTCACCAGTGCAGGGATGAACCATCACCTTCGCAGCCATCACAAGGCTGTGTTATTGAGGGAAGAGGCAGAAAGTACTAGGGCAGGCAGCATAGCTTCTACTATTACAGTGTCCAGTACCATGGCAGCTAGGAGTGACATGGGAGGTGTTGCAGAGCCAAGAGCTACTGGTGCTGCCAGCCAACAACCAAGACTGGTTGGAGCATCACAATGCGTCCAGCCCACCCTGGAACAATTTGGGGGATTCCACTCCAGGGCTATGTCTAAACAGCAGGCCAATAAAATTACGCGACTTATTGGCCAGTTAATTGCTGTTGGGGGTGCTTCATTTTCTATGATAGAAGGGCAGCCTTTCAAACAGTTGATGGAGGCTGTGGCTCCACAATATCATCTTCCCTCACGCTCCACTTTCAGCAGGAGGATAGTCCCTTCACTTTACCGGTCCTGTGTTGGAGTAGTTAAAAGGGAGCTTTCGAAGGCTGCTGGTCAGTCTGTGCATTTTACCACAGATTTGTGGAGTGCACCAAGTGGCCAGCATGCCTTCCTTTCCCTGACAGCACACTGGTGGGAGCCTGGTGTGTCTCAGGAAGCTGCTGCTGCAACTTCAGCAGCAGTGTCTAGCAGAAAGGGAGGTGTATCTGATCAGCTGGGCTATCGCTCTTTCCTTCTCCATGCTGAAGTGATGGATGAAAAACACACTTCAGATAACATTCTGCAGGCAGTAAGGAGGATGGTGTCTCTTTGGGTTGGAGCGGAGGCAGGCACCAATGTAGAAGTGGGCTTTGTGGTTACTGATGGAGCTACAAATATGGTGAAAGCTCTGCGTGATGGCAACCTTGTTGGTGTGCGCTGTGCAGCGCACATTATCCATCTAGTAGTAAAGTCAGCAATCCCAGAAGGTAATAACAGAGTTTCCAGTGTGATTGAAAGGTGCAGGAGGATTGCTGGGCACTTCCACCGCAGTGTGAAGGCTAGCCAACTGTTGAGGCAGGAACAAGAGAAGGCAGGTCTTCCCACACACTGTCTACGACAAGATGTCAGTACACGGTGGAACTCTACTGTAGAGATGCTGGAGAGGATTTTAGAGCAGCAGAGGGCAATCCATAGTCTGTCATCAGACCAGTACATTGGTATTGGTTCTCCACTAGGTAGAGACGATTGGACAGTGATTGCTCAGCTAGTGGCAGTCCTGAAACCCTTCAGGGATGCCACTGAAAATTTAAGCTTGAACACTGCCAATCTGGGACAGGTAATCCCTGTTTTCACCCATCTAGGGAGCAAGATGGGTGTCTTCCTTGAACGCCAAGAGGTTGTTCAAGGTGATCCTTTACATCCTGATGTAGTAACTCTGGTCAGGAGGCTGAAGGATCAGCTTAAAGTTCGCCTACGTGAGCGATTGGATAATTCTCCTGAACTGATGCTAGCTTGCCTGTGTGATCCAAGGATTAAGGGAAAGCTTGCACTCAGATCCAATAACTTAACAAATTGGAGGGAGAAACTGATCCAGAGGGTGTGTGACTGGCAGCAAAAGAGGGGAATGCTGTATGAGGGAGTAGTTCAGCAGGAGGCTGAGATGTCGGCCACTTCTTGCAGAAGCAGTGGCACTACCACCACCACCACACAACTGAGTGGAGCAGCTGCATTTTGGGAAGAGTTGCTTGAGGATATAGTTGGACCCACTGAGAGTGCTAGCAGCAGACAGGAGAGCACTGCCTCAGAAATGGTCAGAGCGTACCTCTCTGAACCTCCTTTGCCCCATAATGTCGACCCTCTTAGCTATTGGGATGAGAAGAAGAGTGTGTGGCCTGCACTCTCATTGGTTGCGCAGGAGCTGCTTTCATGTCCGCCAACCACTGTCCCAAGTGAGCGTGTGTTTTCGGTAACCGGTAATATACTGAATCCACAGCGCTCACAAATGTCACCTCATCTCATGGAGCAGATTGCCTTTCTTAAATTTAATCTGCCTAAATTGGGGTACCCTGCTCTACACTTTGACTGTAATTGAGCTTAGGGTTTCTCAAATTTCTTTCTAGTTATATGGTTGTGTAGTGGATGATGTGTATGGTTGTGTAGTGGATGATGTGTATGGTTGTGTAGTGGATGATGTGTGTGTGGTTGTGTAGTGGATGATGTGTGTGGTTGTGTAGTGGATGATGTGTGTGGTTGTGTAGTGGATGATGTGTATGGTTGTGTAGTGGATGATGTGTGTGGTTGTGTAGTGGATGATGTGTATGGTTGTGTAGTGGATGATGTGTGTGGTTGTGTAGTGGATGATGTGTATGGTTGTGTAGTGGATGATGTGTATGGTTGTTTAGTGGATGATGTGTATGGTTGTGTAGTGGATGATGTGTGTGGTTGTGTAGTGGATGATGTGTGTTGTTGTGTAGTGGATGCTGTTTGTCTGTTTGATGTGTGTGTGTGTGTGTGTGTGTTGGATGTGTGACAAATGCTGCTGGGATTATTTTTTTTAATGTAGAATTTGTATAATTAAAAAAAAAAAAGTATTTCCCCCTCCTTGCCTCTTAACTGTAGCCTGTAGTTGGGGCAGCAAAGAGGAGCCCAGCAGACTCCCTCCACGTTCTCCCTCCTGCCAGCCACTGCTCTATGCGAGCCCAGCATGCTCTGCGTACTCCCTTAGCTACTGAGCTCTTGTTCCTGATCCTGCTTCCCTCTACAGAAGGAAGAGGTTCACCCACTAGAACCTGGTCATAAGTCCAGGGTGGATAGCAGACAGAGTGATTCCAGCCCAGCAGCGGCGGTTCATGAAGTCAGCGGTACTCATGGTGTCTACGGTGTTGATGGTCCTTTGGTGAGCGCTAGGAGCAACGTTTTTGGGGAGGGGGGCAGTAATGTATTGTGGAGGGGACAGTAATGTATTGGGGAGGGGGGCAGTAATGTATTTGGGGAAGGGGGCAGTAATGTATTGGGGAGGGGAGTAATGTATTTGGGGAGGGGGGCAGTAATGTATTGGGGAGGGTGCAGTTATGTATTGGGGAGGGGGGGCAGTAATGTATTTGGGGAAGGGGGCAGTAATGTATTGGGGAGGGGAGTAATGTATTGGGGAGGGTGCAGTAATGTATTGGGGAGGGGGGGCAGTAATGTATTTGGGGAAGGGGGCAGTAATGTATTGGGGAGGGGAGTAATGTATTTGGGGAGGGGGGCAGTAATGTATTGGGGAGGGGAGTAATGTATTTGGGGAGGGGGGCAGTAATGTATTGGGGAGGGTGCAGTTATGTATTTGGGGAGGGGCAGTAATGTATTGGGGAGGGTGCAGTAATGTATTGGGGAGGGTGCAGTAATGTATTGGGGAGGGGGGGCAGTAATGTATTTGGGGAAGGGGGCAGTAATGTATTGGGGAGGGGAGTAATGTATTTGGGGAGGGGGGCAGTAATGTATTGGGGAGGGGAGTAATGTATTTGGGGAGGGGGGCAGTAATGTATTGGGGAGGGGAGTAATGTATTTTGGGAGGGGGGGCAGTAATGTATTGGGGAGGGGGCAGTAATGTATTGGGGAGGGGGCAGTAATGTATTGGGGAGGGGGGGCAGTAATGTATTGGGGAGGGGGGGCAGTAATGTATTTGGGGAAGGGGGCAGTAATGTATTGGGGAGGGGGCAGTAATGTATTGGGGAGGGGGGGCAGTAATGTATTTGGGGAAGGGGGCAGTAATGTATTGGGGAGGGGAGTAATGTATTTGGGGAGGGGGGCAGTAATGTATTGGGGAGGGGAGTAATGTATTTGGGGAGGGGGGCAGTAATGTATTGGGGAGGGGAGTAATGTATTTTGGGAGGGGGGGCAGTAATGTATTGGGGAGGGGGCAGTAATGTATTGGGGAGGGGGCAGTAATGTATTGGGGAGGGGGGGCAGTAATGTATTTGGGGAAGGGGGCAGTAATGTATTGGGGAGGGGGCAGTAATGTATTGGGGAGGGGGGGCAGTAATGTATTTGGGGAAGGGGGCAGTAATGTATTGGGGAGGGGAGTAATGTATTTGGGGAGGGGGGCAGTAATGTATTGGGGAGGGGAGTAATGTATTTGGGGAGGGGGGCAGTAATGTATTGGGGAGGGGAGTAATGTATTTTGGGAGGGGGGGCAGTAATGTATTGGGGAGGGGGCAGTAATGTATTGGGGAGGGGGCAGTAATGTATTGGGGAGGGGGGGGCAGTAATGTATTTGGGGAAGGGGGCAGTAATGTATTGGGGAGGGGGCAGTAATGTATTGGGGAGGGGGGGCAGTAATGTATTTGGGGAAGGGGGCAGTAATGTATTGGGGAGGGGAGTAATGTATTGGGGAGGGTGCAGTAATGTATTGGGGAGGGGGGGCAGTAATGTATTGGGGAGGGAGGGCAGTAATATATTGGGGGGCAGTAATGTATTGGGGAGGGGAACAAGGGGGTCAGCAATGTATTAGGGGAGGGGGGTCAGCAGTATATTAGAGCAGGGGGGTGACAGCAGTATATTAGGGGGAGGGGGGCCAGCAGTGTATTGGATAGGGGGAGGGGGGATGAGAAAGATCTGACTTGGGAATTTGAGATGAGGCAATGATTACATTTTTTACATTGATATTTGTGGCCCAATTAATATTTTATATCTATGGGTTAATCTCATAAGAGCAGACATTAGACTGTGAGAGTAGGACCTGCCAAAGATTGGGTACATTGACGTTGTGGCAGGCTTATGCAATGTATGATCATATAATGTAACTAAATCCCCATTATTTTTATTTGCCTAGATTAGGTGTTTTTAAAAAAACTTTTAAAAACTAATAAAATCTGTCAACATTGAAGTTGCTGTTTAGTAGATAGGAGAGTGCGCTGGATCTTGTGTATTGTTTATTGTATAATATGGCCCCCAGCAGCACTCCATTTAAGCATGTTCAGGTGAGTGCAACCGTCCCCCATGTTTCATATATATATATATATATTTGGGAGTCTAGCCAACTCCTTGGTTTTGCACCCCTCCCTGTTACAGGTGCCTCATCTCATGTCCCTATTTAGCCTTGTACTGCAGGGAGTCTCAGATGGAATTTTTTCCCAAGTTAGTTTGTTAATCTCATTAGAGCAGACATTAGACTGTTAGAGTAGGACCTGCCAAAGATGGGGTACATTGACGTTGTGGCAGGCTTATGCAATGTATGATCATATAATGTAACTAAACCACCATTATTTTTATTTGCCTAGATTAGGTGTTTTTAAAAAAAACTTTTACAAACTAATAAAATCTGTCAACATTGAAGTTCCTGTTTAGTGGATAGGAGAGTGCGCTGGATCTTGTGTATTGTTTATTGTATGTATTGTAATGTGCACACTTCCTTTAAGTCCCGCCGGAAACTGGAACCTGAAATTGAAGTTCCAGTACCGCGTTGCGCGCTGAACACCGGCCCGCGCTTCAAGACAGGTAAGTAAATATGGTATATCGGCGTATAACACGCACACATCATTTCCCACCTATATTCAGGGAGAAAAAGTGCGTGTTATATGCCGATAAATACGGTATATTTTTCGTTCAAGTTTGTTTGTGTGTGTGTATATGTATATGTATATGTATATGTATATATATATATATATATATATATATATATATATACACCCACACACACACACCATTAAAGAAAAGAGGAGTCAGAAGTTGTAATCTAATATTTTTTTTTATTAGAAAAGCAAGTGGGAGAAGCAACGAAGCAGAGAAAGCCCAGGTTGTTAGGAGCAGTCCTGGGAGGATATAGTGCAGAGGAGAATAACCAATGTATATTCAGGGGAAGGATAGGGAAAACCAGGAGAAAATTGAGAATATAACAACCTATAATGAACAGCGTCAGTTGTGTTCACATTGTGGATGATAATGAGAAATAAACATCTGAGTGCATTATTCCCGCAGATATCTATTCATCATCATCATCCCTTCTGGGAAGACCCTGCGCACGTTGTTCACGAACTAGGCTATCTACATCAGCAAGGGTTATGCCCAAATTATGGGCAGCTTGCGCGCGCATTAAAATGCACTCTTCCTCCCTCATTTCCATGAAGCGCTGACCATTTTGCTGCAAGCAAACCATTGCTGATGTAAATTGCCTAACGCCCTCATTCAAAATGCTTGACATGGAGCGTACCTCGGTTACCACATTCTGCAAAAGTTCTCGCAGATATTCCCTATCCTGCTGTATGGACGTGTCCGGTTCAGCTTGACGAGCCGGGCTCGTCGCATACAGCGCAGCCATCGTTGGAGGAAGTTGCGGCAACTGTTCTTCGGCCACTGATGTCTCTGAATCAGGATCCACTGCTGTTAGGGTAATGGTACCCTCCTCTTGCAGGGGGAGAGTACCATCAGAACCTATAAGGGAAAACAGAGAAAGAACATTGTTAGCATGTGTCATATGTTGCAATGCTTACTATTATCTGTACAACAATATTATTTAAACTTGGAAATAAGATATATGCAGTCATGCTATTAATTTAATATTATGTCTATGTATAGTTATGCATCTTTGTCCCCCCTAGCCCTTTTTCAGTCTATTTGTGGCCTCTCAACGCATTTCTTTGTGCCCACCTCCCTTTCCTTCGAATCTCACTACATGTATCGTGTCCGAGCGTCCCCAGGTAGAGAATCTCCTGTTTCTTCTGCATGACAGGAAGTTGAGTGCAACAATCAGCTTCCTGTCATGCAAAAGAAACAGGAGATTCTCTACCTGGGGACACTCGGACACGATACATGTAGTGAGATTAGAAGGAAAGGGAGGTGGGCACAAAGAAATGCGTTGAGAGGCCAAGTAGATGGTACAGAAGATCATCCACGTGGTACACTCAGCCACAGTACATAAAGTTAACAGAAGGAGAGGAGCGATGTGCGCCCCCCCACCCCTGCTGGTCACCCAGACATTGAGCCCCCTGGCCAGTGCGCCCTAGGTAGACGGCTAGTTTGCCTAGCGGTCGACCCGGCCCTGATTGTTACATAAACTAGTATGCATGTAAAGAAAATGTGTACAGTTAAAGCATTTTTTACTTACGCTCAGCAGTGGATCCCTGTTCCTGGACACCAGTGGCCGGCTGTTGGAGGGAAACCACACTCATACGTGGTGAAGGAACATCGACAAGTTGCGGATGGTCTGAAATACATGTATGTGATAAATTAACTTCATATACAGTAAAATCATACGTGTGTGTGTATGTTTAAATGCACGCACACACACACACATATATAACATTCATCTTACAATGCTATGCAAATACTTACCAGAGGAAAGTGAAGCCAGGCGCATTTCCAGGGAGACAGGAGGTGAACCTGCTGCCCTGCTCTCCATGGAGACCACATCTCCTGCAGTTCCTGGTGCCTCTTCAGGGGATTGAGGGGCTTGCACTGATGGCATAGAAAACACAAATTGGAGGGTTAACACAAGAAAACTGATATATGTACATTTTGACTGACAAATATGAATTTAAAGGAGCACTATAGGCACCCAGACCACTTCAGCTCAATGAAGTGGTCTGGATGCCAGGTCCCTCTAGTTTAAAGCCTGCAGCTGAAAACATAGCAGTTCTAGAGAAACTGCTGTTTCACTGAGGGTTAATCCAGCCTCTAGTGCCTGTCTCACTGACAGCCACTAGAGGCGTTTCTGCGATTCTCACTGTGAAAATTACAGTGAGAAGATGCTGGAAGTCCATAGGATAGCATTGAGTAATGCTTTCCTGTGGGCGGTTTGAATGCGTGCACGGCTCTTGCTGCGCATTCGGAGCTGACGTCGGCAGAGAGAGGAGTGTTCCCCAGCGCCGAGGGAGCCCGGTGCTGGAGAAAGGTAAGTGGCTGAAGTGGGAAGGGCACCACGAGAGTGGGGGGGACCTAATTACCCTATAGTGCCAGGAAAACGAGTTTCTTTTATTGGCACTATAGTGGTCCTTTAACAACATACCTTCAGATGTTTCAGTGCCAGTTGTCCCCTCAATCCCAAGGATGTTGTCTCTTCCCAGGAACTGCAGGAGCTCCTCTTCATAGGGCAGCAGGTTCGGTTCTTTGTCTTGTGAACCACCTCCTGTCTTCCTGGAGGCGGCTGCTGCCTTCACCTTCCTCTTCACCATCCGCCTGATGTCGTAGTAACTGCAATGACATGTGTGATTGATTAATTACTTTAATATGTTTCTATATATATGTATACCGACATGTTTAAAGGGATACTATAGGCACCCAGAACAATTCTGCACATTGAAGTGGTCTGGGTTCAGTGTCCCAATTATTGCAACTGCAATAATTATCTTTAGGGGTTAACTCCACCTCTTGTGGATGTCTGATGGATGTGTCGCGCGCATGCACAGTACACCCATCCGATTGCTATATCTGAATGGTAGTACTTTGTGTGCTGTCATTCTCATTATCCCTGCACTGACTGAGTACTACCATTTTCATTATCCATGCACTGACTGTCAGTGCAGGGATAATGAGAATGGTAGTACTTGGTCAGTGCAGGGATAATGATAATGGTAGTACTTAGTCAGTGCAGGGATAATGAGAATGTTAGTACTTTGTGTGCTGCAATTCTCATTATCCCTGCACTGACTAAGTACTACCATTCCCATTATCCCTGCACTGACTAAGTACTACCATTCCCATTATCCCTGCACTGACTAAGTACTACCATTCCCATTATCCCTGCACTGACTGAGTGAGTACTACCATTTTCATTATCCCTGCACTGACTGTCAGTACTACCATCCTCATTATCCCTGCACTGACTAAGTACTACCATCCTCATTATCCCTGCACTGACAGTCAGTGCAGGAATAAATGAGAATGACAGAACGCAGTCAGTGCAGGGATAATGGGAATGGTAGTACTTAGTCAGTGCAGGGATAATGAGAATGGCAGCACACAAAGTACTACCATTCTCATTATCCCTACACTGACTGAGTACTACCATTCTCATTATCCCTACACTGACTGAGTACTACCATTCTCATTATCCCTGCACTGACTGAGTACTACCATCCTCATTATCCCTGCACTGACTGAGTACTACCATCCTCATTATCCCTGCACTGACAGTCAGTGCAGGAATAAATGAGAATGACAGAACGCAGTCAGTGCAGGGATAATGAGAATGGTAGTACTTTGTGTGCTGTAATTCTCATTATCCCTGCACTGACTAAGTACTACCATTCCCATTATCCCTGCACTGACTGAGTGAGTACTACCATTTTCATTATCCCTGCACTGACTGTCAGTGCAGGGATAATGAGAATGTTAGTACTTTGTGTGCTGTCATTCTCATTATCCCTGCACTAAGTCATACTGTTACAAATTGCTATTTGTAACTGGCCCTTTAAATGATAAATTGCCCTGCTTCCCTGGATTGTGTAGAAGCCTATTTGCCAGCCTCCTTCCTCATGACTATGGCCCCTGGAAGATTGTGCCCCTGAAAACTTATGGACTTTTATTGGGTGTGTATGGCCCTTTAAGAACCGTCTGGGGGACATATTGTGACTTTGCTGAACAATGTCCCTTTAAGACTATGTCCCCAGACCTGTAAAATAACTTGCCCCTGGCTTTCCCCCACTTGGTTCAGTAAATATGGCTTACTGAACCAAGTATTACACAGGCAGACCACCCAGAAGCTAAAGTGTGCAGGCAATTTACCTCCCAGGCTGTGAGGTTACTGCAGGTTAATTGCACGTGGCGGCGGCCATCTTGGTTTCCTCGAATGCGGTCAGCGGTGTATGCTAAAGATTCTGTGGAACTGAAATCGGCTACACATTTTGCCGAACACCGCTGACCCTTACCTTCTCCCATACTGAACTTGCAGCTCCAGAGACTAAGTCCCGTTCGAAATGGGACTTAGTCGTTTTTTCGCATGAAATTGACCGACCGCACAGCCCAAATCTATGGAACTGTTTTGGGCAGGAAATTGTGCTTGCGGTCGGTCATAAAGGACTTCCAGCTAACTTTTGATCCACTGGGGGGATTTGGCTGATTTTTGGAAGTGTTTATGTTTGATGTATGCTGAGTCTGACTGTCAGTGCAGGGATAATGAGAATGGTAGTACTTTGTGTGCTGTCATTCTCATTATCCCTGCACTGACTTAAGTACTACCATTCCCATTATCCCTGCACTGACTAAGTACTACCATTCCCATTATCCCTGCACTGACTGAGTGAGTACTACCATTTTCATTATCCCTGCACTGACTGTCAGTACTACCATTCTCATTATCCCTGCACTGACTAAGTACTACCATCCTCATTATCCCTGCACTGACTAAGTACTACCATCCTCATTATCCCTGCACTGACAGTCAGTGCAGGAATAAATGAGAATGACAGAACGCAGTCAGTGCAGGGATAATGAGAATGGTAGTACTTAAGTCAGTGCAGGGATAATGAGAATGACAGCACACAAAGTACTACCATTCTCATTATCCCTGCACTGACAGTCAGT
The DNA here is from genome assembly GCF_036172605.1 of Pelobates fuscus. NCBI lineage: Eukaryota > Metazoa > Chordata > Amphibia > Anura > Pelobatidae > Pelobates > Pelobates fuscus. Next base: position 197,712,558 of record NC_086323.1, read on the forward strand.
GCATGGATAATGAGAATGAAGGAACACAAAGTACTATCATTCTCATTATCCCTGCACTGACAGTCAGTGCATGGATAATGAAAATGGTAGTACTCAGTCAGTGCAGGGATAATGGGAATGGTAGTACTTAGTCAGTGCAGGGATAATGAGAATGGCAGCACACAAAGTACTACCATTCTCATTATCCCTACACTGACTGAGTACTACCATTCTCATTATCCCTACACTGACTGAGTACTACCATTCTCATTATCCCTGCACTGACTGAGTACTACCATCCTCATTATCCCTGCACTGACTGAGTACTACCATCCTCATTATCCCTGCACTGACAGTCAGTGCAGGAATAAATGAGAATGACAGAACGCAGTCAGTGCAGGGATAATGAGAATGGTAGTACTTTGTGTGCTGTAATTCTCATTATCCCTGCACTGACTAAGTACTACCATTCCCATTATCCCTGCACTGACTGAGTGAGTACTACCATTTTCATTATCCCTGCACTGACAGTCAGATAATGAGAATGGTAGTACTTTGTGTGCTGTCATTCTCATTATCCCTGCACTGACTGCGTTCTGTCATTCTCATTTATTCCTGCACTGACTGTCAGTGCAGGGATAATGAGGATGGTAGTACTCAGTCAGTGCAGGGATATTGACGATGGTAGTACTCAGTCAGTGCAGGGATAATGAGAATGTTAGTACTTTGTGTGCTGTCATTCTCATTATCCCTGCACTAAGTCATACTGTTACAAATTGCTATTTGTAACTGGCCCTTTAAATGATAAATTGCCCTGCTTCCCTGGATTGTGTAGAAGCCTATTTGCCAGCCTCCTTCCTCATGACTATGGCCCCTGGAAGATTGTGCCCCTGAAAACTTATGGACTTTTATTGGGTGTGTATGGCCCTTTAAGAACCGTCTGGGGGACATATTGTGACTTTGCTGAACAATGTCCCTTTAAGACTATGTCCCCAGACCTGTAAAATAACTTGCCCCTGGCTTTCTCCCACTTGGTTCAGTAAATAGGGCTTACTGAACCAAGTACCACACAGGCAGACCACCCAGAAGTTAAAGTGTGCAGGCAATTTACCTCCCAGGCTGTGAGGTTACTGCAGGTTAATTGCACGTGGCGGCGGCCATCTTGGTTTCCTCAAATGCGGTCAGCGGTGTATGCTAAAGATTCTGTGGAACTAAAATCGGCTACACATTCTGCCGAACACCGCTGACCCTTACCTTCTCCCATACGGAACTTGCAGCTCCAGAGACTAAGTCCCGTTCGAAATGGGACTTAGTCGTTTTTTCGCATGAAATTGACCGACCGCACAGCCCAAATCTATGGAACTGTTTTGGGCAGGAAATTGTGCTTGCGGTCGGTCATAAAGGACTTCCAGCTAACTTTTGATCCACTGGGGGGATTTGGCTGATTTTTGGAAGGGTTTATGTTTGATGTATGCTGAGTCTGACTGTCAGTGCAGGGATAATGAGAATGGTAGTACTTTGTGTGCTGTCATTCTCATTATCCCTGCACTGACTTAAGTACTACCATTCCCATTATCCCTGCACTGACTAAGTACTACCATTCCCATTATCCCTGCACTGACTGAGTACTAACATTTTCATGTTTTTTTCCCTCTATGTGCTTAAGTGACCCAACCCTCACTTTTAAAAGACTTAAAAGCATAGCTGCCACTGGTGGGGGTGGGGGTGTAGCAAAAGCACATGGAGGAAAAAAAAAGTTTTAAAAAACATGGCACAAAGAAAATTATTTTTTAGGAATATAAGTGCACTTACCGTTTCTTCACCACGTATTCAGTGCGGTTGTTCCCTCCAACAGCATTCACCGCTGCCACAATCTTCCTCCACATTTTGTTTTTTCTTGCTCTAGAAGTATTTTTGGCTGCTCCCCCAAATATACATTGGTAGTACTGGCAAAGCTTGTTTACCAGTACTTTATTCTCCTCTGCACCAAAGCTGTGAGCATATTTACTCTTCCTCCCAGGACATGCTACTTTTAAAATCCTTGGCTCTCTCTGCTTCTTCTTGCTTCTCCCACTTGCTTCTCCTTGATCTTGGCCAGAAGGGCCAATGCCCCCCTCCACTATATCCATAGCTGAATCACTAGAGGAGCTGGAGGAGGACATGACCACTTCTGGCAAGGTCCCAATAAAAATGACTAAAATGGCTGACACAGGGTAGTGGGCTGGCTGAGCTCCAAAATGGCTGAATGGCTGGCCTATAGAAAATCTGGATAGATTTTGCATTGAAGTTGATACTTTTATTTTTTACAGTTTTGTCTGGCAGTATGTAAAAGCCCATTTAATTGGCTCCTACTTTCCCACTCTCTGCTAAAATGATACTGTGTTGCCAGTACCACCTGTCAGGGAAGCATGACTCATGTCTGAAGCCAAAAAAAACCTAGACACTAGACAGTACACCCCTATAGTTGAACTAGATGACCTATTGACACAGTAAGATGTAGGTATCCCTATGCTAAGCAATGAAGCATTACTGATGCAGGTTATTAACAATCATTAACAATCAATATTGAAAGAATATAATATAACCAACGACACAGAGTTAGTAGAGCTTAATTCAGTAACTTAACTCAGTATATGCCGTAGTGTTGATGACGGCAAACACCAGAATATCATCCCCGGCCGTTACCGGTCTCTATTTCCTGAACGCATAACGCTTCCAAAAATTTTACTAATCTTCGTCCACCCATCTCACCACCTAACCACATAATCCTCTGATCATCTAAATGTCTATGGTGTCCTCCATGGTATATATATGTAGTCAGTCACTCATGTTGTGTAACTAATCTATAATCTGTAACCATTACAAAGTTGACAGGGTAGGATCTTGTGAACCTAAAGCCGTAAACTTATGTTTTTGTGAATATGTTTCCTTGCGCAATCACACTGGATGTATATGCTGTACTGGATTATATATTTGATGTATGTTCCCCTTTTTTCCTCCTTCTTCCCTTCTGTACCCCCCTACTGAAAATCTAGATAAAATACAAGTTGAAAAAAAAAACTAAGCAAAAGCAAAGCAATGCATTGCATTTGCAATGTCATTCGCCATGCGAATGACTATAGTAAGTGGGGTTCGGTAGTTTACTAATAGAGCCAATTCATTTTCATGCGAATGGCAGCGTTCGTACATTTGAACATTCGGGAGTTTTAGGCGTAAATTAAACGAAATTACGAAATACACTACAGCATTCAATGCCATGTTGTTAGAGAAATGTATGTTCCCCTTTTTTCCTCCTTCTTCCCTTCTGTACCCCCCTACTGAAAATCTCAATAAAATACACGTTGAAAAGAAAAACTAAGCAAAAGCAAAGCAATGCATTGCATTTGCAATGTCATTCGCCATGCGAATGACTATAGTAAGTGGTGTTCGGTAGTTTACTAATAGAGCCAATTCATTTTCATGCGAATGGCAGCGTTCGTACATTTGAACATTCGGGAGTTTTAGGCGTAAATTAAACGAAATTACGAAATACACTACAGCATTCAATGCCATGTTGTTAGAGAAATGTATGTTCCCCTTTTTTCCTCCTTCTTCCCTTCTGTACCCCCCTACTGAAAATCTCAATAAAATACACGTTGAAAAGAAAAACTAAGCAAAAGCAAAGCAATGCATTGCATTTGCAATGTCATTCGCCATGCGAATGACTATAGTAAGTGGTGTTCGGTAGTTTACTAATAGAGCCAATTCATTTTCATGCGAATGGCAGCGTTCGTACATTTGAACATTCGGGAGTTTTAGGCGTAAATTAAACGAAATTACGAAATACAGCATTCAATGCCATGTTGTTAGAGAAATGTTCAACATTTGAAACGAATGGTTTTACTGAGTTCGGTTGAAGCTATTCGGTATTTAGGGATTAGGGAACATAGTGTTATGAATATGAATGAATTCATTTGGTTCAATTAAATGAACAAGCCGAATGAACGAACGAGTTTATCCGAAACGAAAATACTAACGAATATCGTACGAAAACGAATGAAAGAATTGACGAATTTCGGTTCTGACTAAACTACTTTATTTTTCGTACGAATACATTCGTACGAAACGAAAAGTTCTGAAATGCCCAAGTCTAGTATCCACTATAGGCTCTATGTATGAATTACTATGAGGTCATAGCCTCAGTATATATACCCACTACAGGCTCTATGTATGAATTACTATGAGGACACAGCCTCAGTATATGTACCCACTATATTGTCTACGTATGAGTAGATCAGAAGTCTCTGCCTCAGTTTGTGTTCTTTATTTGCTCTGAAAACATAGCCTCAGTATATGTCCTCTACATGCTCTTTATGTAAGTTGGTGTGGACATTGCTTCAGTGTATCTGTTCACTGTATGCTTTATGTGAATGATATAAGACACATCCTCTTTGAGTCCAATCTATACAGGTTTTTTGTGTGGGTTATTAGTCACAACCTCAGTATATATGAGTGGTGTAATACGGGCATGAAGTTCTGTTGAAAACAGCCTCAATTTATCACTCTCATATAATCTTAATATTGGTGCAGGCATACAGGGAGTGCAGAATTATTAGGCAAATGAGCATTTTGACCACATCATCCTCTTTATGCATGTTGTCTTACTCCAAGCTGTATAGGCTCGAAAGCCTACTACCAATTAAGCATATTAGGTGATGTGCATCTCTGTAATGAGAAGGGGTGTGGTCTAATTACATCAACACCCTATATCAGGTGTTCATAATTATTAGGCAACTTCCTTTCCTTTGGCAAAATGGGTCAAAAGAAGGACTTGACAGGCTCAGAAAAGTCAAAAATAGTGAGATATCTTGCAGAGGGATGCAGCACTCTTAAAATTGCAAAGCTTCTGAAGCGTGATCATCGAACAATCAAGCGTTTCATTCAAAATAGTCAACAGGGTCGCAAGAAGCGTGTGGAGAAATCAAGGCGCAAAATAACTGCCCATGAACTGAGAAAAGTCAAGCGTGCAGCTGCCAAGATGCCACTTGCCACCAGTTTGGCCATATTTCAGAGCTGCAACATCACTGGAGTGCCCAAAAGCACAAGGTGTGCAATACTCAGAGACATGGCCAAGGTAAGAAAGGCTGAAAGACGACCACCACTGAACAAGACACACAAGCTGAAACGTCAAGACTGATTTTTCTAAGGTTTTATGGGCTGATGAAATGAGTCTTGATGGGCCAGATGGATGGATTGGTAAAGGGCAGAGAGCTCCAGTCCGACTCAGACGCCAGCAAGGTGGAGGTGGAGTACTGGTTTGGGCTGGTATCATCAAAGATGAGCTTGTGGGGCCTTTTCAGGTTGAGGATGGAGTCAAGCTCAACTCCCAGTCCTACTGCCAGTTTCTGGAAGACACCTTCTTCAAGCAGTGGTACAGGAAGAAGTCTGCATCCTTCAAGAAAAACATGATTTTCATGCAGGACAATGCTCCATCACACGCGTCCTCCACAGCGTGGCTGGCAAGAAAGGGTATAAAAGAAGAAAATCTAATGACATGGCCTCCTTGTTCACCTGATCTGAACCCCATTGAGAACCTGTGGTCCATCATCAAATGTGAGATTTACAAGGAGGGAAAACAGTACACCTCTCTGAACAGTGTCTGGGAGGCTGTGGTTGCTGCTGCACGCAATGTTGATGGTGAACAGATCAAAACACTGACAGAATTCATGGATGGCAGGCTTTTGAGTGTCCTTGCAAAGAAAGGTGGCTATATTGGTCACTGATTTGTTTTTGTTATGTTTTTGAATGTCAGAAATGTATATTTGTGAATGTTGAGATGTTATATTGGTTTCACTGGTAAAAATAAATAATTGAAATGGGTATATATTTGTTTTTTGTTAAGTTGCCTAATAATTATGCACAGTAATAGTCACCTGCACACACAGATATCCCCCTAAAATAGCTAAAACTAAAAACAAACTAAAAACTACTTCCAAAAATATTCAGCTTTGATATTAATGAGTTTTTTGGGTTAATTGAGAACATGGTTGTTGTTCAATAATAAAATTAATCCTCAAAAATACAACTTGCCTAATAATTCTGCACTCCCTGTAGTGTCACTGTATATAGCAGAGGTAGGCAATGTATGATTACTAGTGATGTCGCGAACATAAAATTTTCCGTTCGTGAACGGAATAGACTTCAATGGGCAGGCGAATTTTAAAACCCACAGGGACTCTTTCTGGCCACAAAAGTGATGGAAAAGTTGTTTCAAGGGGACTAACACCTGGACTGTGGCATGCCGGAGAGGGATCCATGGCAAAACTCCCATGGAAAATTACATAGTTAATGCAGAATCTGGTTTTAATCCATAAAGGGCATAAATCCCCTAACATTCCTAAATTGTTTGGAATAACGTGCTTTAAAACATCAGGTATGATGTTGTATCGATCAGGTAGTGTAAGGGTTAGGCCCGCTTCACAGTGACAGACCAAACTCCCCGTTTAACGCACCGCAAACACCGCAAACTGTTGTCAGAGGCAGACACACCAAAAAAATGCCACACTGCTGAGCTCTGCAATGACGGCATTCTGGAGGTGGCAACAGCATGCGTTGATTGGCGTGCTGTCTGACTGTGCCACTATCGCTAAAAATCATAGTTAAATGACTATGGGGGATAATGTATAATAAACACAGGTTACTGGCTATGGGGGGGATAATGTATAATAAACACAGGTTACTGGCTATGGGGGGGGGGGGGATAATGTATAATAAACACAGGTTACTGGCTATGGGGGGATAATGAATAATAAATACAGGTTACTGGCTATGGGAGGGATAATGTATAATAAACACAGGTTACTGGCTATGGGGGGGATAATGTATAATAAACACAGGTTATTGGCTATGGGGGGGATAATGTATAATAAACACAGGTTACTGGTTGTGGGGGGATAATGTATAATAAACACAGGTTACTGGCTGTGGGGGAGATAATGTATAATAAACACAGGTTACTGGCTATGGGGGAGATAATGTATAATAAGCACAGGTTACTGGCTATGGGGGGATAATGTATAATAAACACAGGTTACTGGTTGTGGGGGGATAATGTATAATAAACACAGGTTACTGGCTGTGGGGGGGATAATGTATAATAAACACAGGTTACTGGCTATGGGGGAGATAATGTATAATAAACACAGGTTACTGGCTGTGGGGGAGATAATGTATAATAAACACAGGTTACTGGCTATGGGGGAGATAATGTATAATAAGCACAGGTTACTGGCTATGGGGGGATAATGTATAATAAACACAGGTTACTGGTTGTGGGGGGATAATGTGTAATAAACACAGGTTACTGGCTGTGGGGGAGATAATGTATAATAAACACAGGTTACTGGCTATGGGGAGGATAATGTATAATAAACACAGGTTACTGGCTATGGGGAATAATGTATAATAAACACAGGATACTGGCTTTGGGAGGGATAATGTATAATAAACACAGGTTACTGGCTATGAGAGGATAATGTATAATAAACACAGGTTACTGGCTATGCGAGGATAATGTATAATAAACACAGGTTACTGGCTATGGGAGGATAATGTATAATAAACACAGGTTACTGGCTATGGGATGATAATGTATAATAAACACAGGTTACTGGCTATGGGGGGATAATGTATAATAAACACAGGTTACTGGTTGTGGCGGGATAATGTATAATAAACCCAGGTTACTGGCTGTGGGGGAGATAATGTATAATAAACACAGGTTACTGGCTATAGGGGGATAATGTATAATAAACACAGGTTACTGGCTATGGGGGATAATGTATAATAAACACAGGTTACTGGCTATAGGGGGATAATGTATAATAAACACAGGTTACTGGCTATGGGGAGGATAATGTATAATAAACACAGGTTACTGGTTGTGGGGGGATAATGTATAATAAACACAGGTTACTGGTTGTGGCGGGATAATGTATAATAAACCCAGGTTACTGGCTGTGGGGGAGATAATGTATAATAAACACAGGTTACTGGCTATAGGGGGATAATGTATAATAAACACAGGTTACTGGCTATGGGGGGATAATGTATAATAAACACAGGTTACTGGCTATAGGGGGATAATGTATAATAAACACAGGTTACTGGCTATGGGAAGGATAATGTATAATAAACACAGGTTACTGGTTGTGGGGGGATAATGTATAATAAACACAGGTTACTGGTTGTGGCGGGATAATGTATAATAAACCCAGGTTACTGGCTGTGGGGGAGATAATGTATAATAAACACAGGTTACTGGCTATAGGGGGATAATGTATAATAAACACAGGTTACTGGCTATGGGGGGGATAATGTATAATAAACACAGGTTACTGGCTATGGGGAGGATAATGTATAATAAACACAGGTTACTGGTTGTGGGGGGATAATGTATAATAAACACAGGTTACTGGCTATGGGGAGGATAATGTATAATAAACACAGGTTACTGGCTATGGTGAGGATAATGTATAATAAACACAGGTTACTGGTTGTGGGGGGATAATGTATAATAAACACAGGTTACTAGATGTGGGGAATAATGTATAATAAACACAGGTTACTGGCTATGGGAGGATAATGTATAATAAACACAGGTTACTGGCTATGGGATGATAATGTATAATAAACACGGGTTACTGCCTATGGGAGTATAATGTATAATAAACACAGGTTACTGGCTATGGGGAGATAATGTATAATAAACACAGGTTACTGGCTATGGGAGGGATAGTGTATAATAAACACAGGTTACTGGCTATTGGGGGATAATGTATAATAAACACAGGTTACTGGTTGTGGGGGATAATGTATAATAAACACAGGTTACTGGTTGTGGCGGGATAATGTATAATAAACCCAGGTTACTGGCTGTGGGGGAGATAATGTATAATAAACACAGGTTACTGGCTATAGGGGGATAATGTATAATAAACACTGGTTACTGGCTATGGGGGGGATAATGTATAATAAACACAGGTTACTGGCTATGGGGAGGATAATGTATAATAAACACAGGTTACTGGCTATGGGGAGGATAATGTATAATAAACACAGGTTACTGGTTGTGGGGGGATAATGTATAATAAACACAGGTCACTGACTATGGGAGGGATAATGTATAATAAACACAGGTTACTGGCAATGCAAGGATAATGTATAATAAACACAGGTTACTGGCTATGGGAGGATAATGTATAATAAACACAGGTTACTGGCTATGGGAGGGATAATGTATAATAAACACAGGTTACTGGTTGTGGGGGATAATGTATAATAAAGACAGGTTACTGGATGTGGGGAATAATGTATAATAAACACAGGTTACTGACTATGGGAGGGATAATGTATAATAAACACAGGTTACTGGCTATGGGAGGATAATGTATTATAAACACAGGTTACTGGCTATGGGATGATAATGTATAATAAACACAGGTTACTGGCTATGGGAGGATAATGTATAATAAACACAGGTTACTGGCTATGGGGGGATAATGTATAATAAACACAAGTTACTGGCTATAGGGGGATAATGTATAATAAACACAGGTTACTGGCTATGGGGGGATAATGTATAATAAACACAGGTTACTGGCTATGGGGAGGATAATGTATAATAAACACAGGTTACTGGCTATGGGGAGGATAATGTATAATAAACACAGGTTACTGGTTGTGGGGGGATAATGTATAATAAACACAGGTTACTGGCTGTGGGGGAGATAATGTATAATAAGCACAGGTTACTGGCTATAGGGGGATAATGTATAATAAACACAGGTTACTGGCTATGGGGGGATAATGTATAATAAACACAGGTTACTGGCTATGGGAGGGGTAATGTATAATAAACACAGGTTACTGGCTATGGGGGGATAATGTATAATAAACACAGGTTACTGGTTGTGGGGGGATAATGTATAATAAACACAGGTTACTGGCTGTGGGTGAGATCATGTATAATAAGCACAGGTTACTGGCTATGGGGGGATAATGTATAATAAGCACAGGTTACTGGCTATGGGGGGGATAATGTATAATAAACACAGGTTACTGGCTATGGGGGGATAATGTATAATAAACACAGGTTACTGGCTATGGGAGGGGTAATGTATAATAAACACAGGTTACTGGCTATGGGGGGATAATGTATAATAAACACAGGTTACTGGTTGTGGAGGGATAATGTATAATAAACACAGGTTACTGGCTGTGGGTGAGATCATGTATAATAAGCACAGGTTACTGGCTATGGGGGGATAATGTATAATAAGCACAGGTTACTGGCTATGGGGGGATAATGTATAATAAACACAGGTTACTGGCTATGGGGGGATAATGTATAATAAACACAGGTTACTGGCTATGGGGGGATAATGTATAGTAAACACAGGTTACTGGCTATGGGGAGGATAATGTATAATAAACACAGGTTACTGGCTATGGGGGGATAATGTATAATAAACACAGGTTACTGGTTGTGGGGGATAATGTATAATAAACACAGGTTACTGGTTGTGGCGGGATAATGTATAATAAACCAAGGTTACTGGCTATAGGGAGATAATGTATAATAAGCACAGGTTACTGGCTATGGGGGGGATAATGTATAATAAACCCAGGTTACTGGCTATGGGGGGGATAATGTATAATAAGCACAGGTTACTGGCTATGGGAGGATAATGTATAATAAACACAGGTTACTGGCTATGGGAGGATACTGTATAATAAAAACAGGTTACTGGCTATGGGGAGGATAATGTATAATAAACACAGGTTACTGGCTATGGGGGGATAATGTATAATAAACACAGGTTACTGGCTATGGGGGAGATAATGTATAATAAACACAGGTTACTGGCTATGGGGGATAATGTATAATAACACAGGTTACTGGCTATGGGGATAATGTATAATAAACACAGGTTACTGGCTATGGGGGGGATAATGTATAATAAACACAGGTTACTGGCTATGGGGGTTAATGTATAATAAACACAGGTTACTGGCTATGGAGGATAATGTATAATAAACACAAACACAAAAAAAAATGAATGCAGCTTCAGAATTAATCTAAATTGTATGCTGTCTAGGAGGTGGGAGGGTCTGGGAGGGAGGGTCTGCTGCTGATTGGCTGGAATGTGTCTGCTGACTGTTCGCCAGGAACTATTCGCCAGCGAACCGTTCGGGACATCAATAATGATTACTGTTTAATCAGACTCAGTATATGTAACTAAGATATCTGGGCATAAGGTGCGGTTAGAAACACCCACAATGTATGTGATTCATATATACTGTATGCAGGTTGGTAGTATTATATAACCATATACAAATGATCTAAGGTCTGTTTTGCGCTGAAATGTAATACAGCCCAATTCTAGCAAAATACAAATACCCTGTTGTACTGTGTAAGTAACTAGTGCCTATTAACACAGCAATTAACACATTTTACCATTTCAGATAGATTGCAGGTGTTACTGAACCTGTCTGAGTGCCTCTCCCAGGAGAGAAGGAAACCTGAATTTCCAAAATGGAGCATGGTAATGTTTAACAAAATTAAGGCCTTTTTGTGTGCACTCCTATGTATTTATACAGGAGACCATTTCTCAAAAGTTTTTCTATTGCCAGGTATCCTTTCCTCTCTTATCAAGATAGGGAATGTTTTTTTTTTTTACAATTTTGGTGACAGTGTTTTACCTTCAGATATATGCCGTTACTGATACACCGCTTAGTAGATCATGCTGGTTGCAGGAGCACAAATTGGGCTATTAATCGTTCTCATAAGTAGGTAACTCTGAAGCCATTACCTGATTTAAAAGCTGTTCATATTGGCTTGTTTCTCTCCTAATCTTTAGTATCATTTTATTTTTCCGCAAACTTCTACTCTGAAGAATTCACTACTTCTGGTCTGGTTTGTGTTTTTTTTCAGTTTTTAGCTAAATTCTCTGGAATTGGTTTAACATATTCTTTAGAACTGAGTACATTTCCTTAAAACATAATCTTTATAATTTGGAGAATGTACTAATTTTTATATGCAGTATTCTCTTTTATCCCTTGGGGACCCGAGAGTTTGGCAATCCCTTTAGGATATGTCAGGGGTGGCATGCTTTTGGTTCTTAAGGAATTAATGTTCAGAAATTTCTGACAAGATTCCCCTGTTGTGAAGGGGATGATTATAATTTCCTTTCTGCAATTAAAGGTATTCTTTTAGGCTCATATGATCCAGGTGAGTTTTCGATACTTTGTATTGCAAGTATTTTAATTGACACTGGAAGGTCTTTCTAGTCCCCAGGCCATTGTACCAGGTTTATAATTTCAGGTAAAATTCACCTGCTACCAGAACAAAAGAGGAAACCCCTTAACAGGTAACTCCATTACGGTCCTCTCTTCTGATATTCATGGGGATTCTTCTAGGGTGTAACGGACCGTTTTAGCATAAAAGGGAATAAAATCCGTTTAGGCGATAATCCCCTTTTCTCAGAAAGGCACAGCTACTGCAGAACATCAAAACTCACGAATTGGATATAGGTGAATACATCAAACTCCCGAACTGCATACCAGGGAATAAGATAGCACTCCAAACTGGAACCTCACGAATAGCTGCTAGCAGACAAATAGGAAAAGCATACATCAGCTTACACTCCTAGCAATCAATCTCCAGCAGCATACAGTGAATCCCCCCCAAGGACGAGACAAGGCTCCGTGTTGAGGGTCAAGCAGTGGTCTGTTTATTCAGGGCTACCTGCCCCTGTATTTATGCAGGTCTTCCACCTGGTGGACACTCCCCTAGGGGACCAGATGGAAGACTGAAACAGCAGACAGACATGTATCATTTTCGTACACACAGCCACAATACTTTCCCACAATGCATCTTGGTTTCCTCCTCTCTGTCCTGGAGATAATTAATGAAGTAATTCAATTATCTCCCAGGACAAAGGCCAGACTCCATTATGCACGTGGTGACACAGAAACAGACTATCACTTTAAAATACATACAGACACATTTTATACACAAAACATAGACATGTTACATATCCCCAGATAGCTCAGGTCTGGGTGCACATTATTAGGTGAATGGCACCCAGACCACACAAATACATTTTAATTGCCATGGAGCCAAAGTCTTTAATTCCACGAACAGGCTCCATGGCAGGCTATCTGGGTTACTACAGTTCACATAAAACATAAAATACCGAATTTCCCTGCATTCACCAAATCCATACGAAGGAGAACCAGGGGCTGGAGGTTCAGCGGTGCCTGCACGTAAAAGTGTCTGAATTTGGTGCATGAAAGCCAGGCAGAAAAGCGCTGGCTGCCCGGGGAGCTCCAGAACACCGCCACCTAGCGGCCGCTAAGTGTAACAGCGGCCACACAGTTAACAAGCAATTAAGCTGCGGTTAACCGCAGCTTCAGGGAGGTAAATAGGAGGCACACTCCAGCTTCTGGGTGGCCAATTAACAACGCTGGCCGGCTTCCCACGGCTCTGGGGAGGTTGGTGAACGGCTGTTTGTTCGGTAGATGAAATTTACAGAACTGCTGTGCAGAAAGGGAGAAATAAATCCTTCTGCACAGTAAAATTAACCCTTTAGCTGCCGGTCCATAATCCAAAGGCAGCAGGCGGGCAACCAAGCTCCTCCAATACAATGTGGCGAGATTGGTTTCGTCACATAGGGGTCCTTATATCTGGAATTTGCAACCAATGTATGGCTTTAAGTGGTTGATTCATCCTACATAATATAATGTAATGCAGCTTGTTGATGACAAACATTTGACTGATATGTTTTTCATGGTCTCTGTACCTAGATCGGTATAAGTTATGGTCACTCCTAACATTGCATTGATTTAATACTTGTGTATTATATACTTGGATTGGTGTTGATATCTTACAGATAATACAAACTGCTTATTATCGCCATAGGCCCTGCCATAAGTATTTCATCACTATATGAAGATAAGGTAAGAGTAAGTAAGCGGTTGTTTATTCTCATAAGGATAACTGAATATCTTCTACTATCCTGCTTATTATGTGTCGTTTGCCACAATGGATCAGGTGCCTCTGGTTACCACCTTCTCATCAGTATCCTGCCGATTACATATCTCCTACTTATGTTACACAACTGTCTCTAATAAATTTGATTATACTGTTTGGCTTAATCTGTACTATTTACAATATGTTTCTTTGAATGTAGGTACTGACGTGATTGGCCTACTTATAATTTAGGAGTTACCACAAATTCTACGGTTCATACCGATGTCTCTTTTTTCTTTCCTTAACTAATCTGTATATGATTCTTCTTGCCTTTGCCTAGTAATGTCATTGGTTTATACCTCTCCTGTGACTGATCATTACTGTATCAATTCATCCACGGTGTGAGGTATTGTTGTGAGCCTGATTTTTTGCTATATATATGTATGTGTGTGTGTGTGTGTGTATGTGTATATATATGTATGTGTGTGTGTATATATATAAAAGGATCTTGCACTCCACCTATACAAATATCAAATGCCCGGTGCTTGTCAGCCAAAATATAAAACAATTGCCAAAGATAGCACTCCAGGGACTAGTATAACATTGTATTTGTATTTTACTTCACTAAAACATCAAAAACATTATCCTTCTCTAACTTCGGCTATCATGGCCTTAATTCCTTTCTGGCTCTATCATTATTCAGGATATTTCAGATATTGAATGCCAGGCGGTTGCTGACCTTGCAGCCTCTAGGTTAATGTACTTGTCTGAGCAGAATGCATGACAATATCCTATTGATGTCTTGTTTGGCTTTTTTTAAAGTCTTCTAAGATCTATACAGCTCAATAATGGTTTCATAGCATATAGCTGGTTTTGAACTCTGTCCCTCCCTCTATATATACTGCTTGGGTATTCCCCATGAGTAGATGCTGCCATGAATAATGGTCAGGAAAAAATGCAAATTTGCTTCATACTTACCGTAATTTTCTTTTTCTGATCATTATTCATGGCAGCATTACGGTCCCACCCATATACTATAAGATGTGATGCTAGTTACTAAGACTGCCTGATGGGAAGGGGGAGGATCTATTTATACCAGTTTCAGAGTTCTATTTCCTGTTCTTTCTGCCGTAAGGGGAGGAGCTACCCATGAGTAAATGCTGCCATGAATAATGATCAGAAAAATAAAATTACGGTAAGTATGAAGCAAATTTTCCTTTATCTTTGTTACCTATAATGAATAATGCTAGGGTGAGATTACCTAACCCACACCCCTCCTTGTGTACCATACAGATATAATATTAATAAGCTTTTAAAGGTTTAATGTAGAGTTACATTTTGTATATAAAGCAAGGTCGCCTAGGGTTATATACATCAACAGTGAAAGCATAGCCTTCATATAGGGCTTGCAATACTGACAGTCTGTGTCATGGGCGTAATGCAGACATACGGTTAGGTACTTTTCCATTGTCAGAATATATTGAAAACTCTAAGACTTTGCAAATGTTAAAAAGCATATTGCTTCCTGTACCTGCAAGGATGTGGTTGGGACATATTTCACAAAAATCTCTAACCACAAAAACTAAATTTTATATACTTATCAAAATATGAATTTAACCTTATATCACATGTTTAATATACTATTATTTAGAAGAGATCGCTGTGTAAATACATGTGATATACGGCGATCGCTATTCAGCATTTAGCACTTTTATAATCTCTAAATTATATATGCAGAAAATATGCAAGATTACACCTTGATTTGTTTGTTATAATTTACTTTTACATTAACCCCTCTTTTTCTTACTGGACTTTTGCCATTATCCAAAATGGAGTTACCATCACTTCCTGTATACACCATTCTGGAGATACCCACCAAACCAGAAGTGATGTAACGAATGACCCGATACCAGAAGTACAGACTTAGTTTACTGGACTTTTGCCCTTATCCAAAATGGTGCTACTATCACTTCCTGGACATATCATCATGGAGATATCCACCAAACAGGAAGTGATGTAACAAATGACCTGGAACCAGAAGTACAGACTATACACACTAGAACTGAATAGAGAAATTAAGAGACTATTTAAACAACAACTGACCTGAACAGCAGACATTCACTTTTGAGAAAGCTGTAAGCGAAACATGTCAAATGCGGATTAAGGATTGCCTACAAGGACTGGCTTTATTTATAGTTCTTTTTACTATATAGTTAACTTTAAATAGTTTTATTCATTCTGTTTATTAATAAACATTCTGTTTTAATACCCAGTTATTCTTGAGCTCCTTATACTCTCACCATCACTCTGCTGTTCCGGATCTACATATATCCCTAGGTTGGGATCGTTCCACCTAAGCTCCATACACTAGAGCGGTTCATTACCACCCCCGGGTTAGCCCCCCCATATTGAGAATTTTAACAAAAGATTATTCCATTTGTTAGATCTTTGTTAGATCAGGTTTGATCAACGATTTTTTTTGTTAGATCTACTCTAAAATATGCGATATTAACAATCATTGTCGGGGGGGGGGGCTAACCCGTAGCCAGCCCCCCCCTTAACAAAAATTTGTACAAAATGTTGTTGATTATGATCGCTCTACGTTAGATCAGGTTTGATCAGGCAAAATGTTTGTTAGATCTAGTCTAATTACTGAGATATTGCATGTAACGGACCGTTTCAGCATTAAAGGGGAAAAATCCGTTTAGGCGATAATCCCCTTTTCACAAAAAGGCACAGCTACTGTAAAAGCACCAAAACTCCCGAATTCGGATATAAATGAATGCATCAAACCCCCGAACTGCATACAAGGGAATAAGGTAGCACTCCAACTGGAACCTCACGAATAGCTGCTAACAGACGAACAGGAAAAGCAGACATCAGCTTACACTCCTAGCAATCAATCTTCCAGCAGCATACAGTGAATCCCCCCAAGAACGAGACAAGGCTCCGTGTTGAGGGTCAAGCAGTGGTCTGTTTATTCAGGGCTACCTGCCCCTGTATTTATGCAGGTCTCCCACCTGGTGGACACTCCCCTAGGGGACCAGATGGAAGACTGAAACAGCAGACAGACATGTATCATTTTCGTACACACAGCCACAATACCTTCCCACAATGCATCTTGGTTTCCTCCTCTCTGTCCTGTAGATAATTAATGAAGTAATTCAATTATCTCCCAGGACAAAGGTCAGACTCCATTATGCATGTGGGGACACAAACACAGTAATATGCTTTAAAATATATACAGTTACTTGTTACACATTAAATAGGGACATGTTACATATCCCCAGATAGCTCAGGTCTGGGTGCACATTATTAGGTGAATGGCACCCAGACTACACGAATACAGTTTAATCGCCATGGAGCCAAAGTCTTTAATCACACAAATAGGCTCCATGGCATAGCTATCTGGGTTACCACAGTTCACATAAGAATACCGAATGAACGGCTGTTCGGCTACATCCCCACGAACAGGAACCAGAAGACGGACGGCTCAGCGGTGTTCGTGCAAATAAGTGTCCGTTTATAGTTCCATAAATTAGGTGCCGAACACCGCTGGCCGTATGGTACTTGTAAAATGGCCGCCGCCACGTGTTCGGTCGACGAACAAAGACCACCCTGGATTAGTCAATTAAGCTGCGGTTAACCGCAGCTTCATGGAGGTAAATTGAGGGCACACTCCAGCTCCCGGGTGGCCGGGCAATCGGTAGTTTGTTCGGTAGATGAAATCTACCGAACACCCCGGCAGAAAAGGCACGAATAAGCCTTTCTGCAGGGCAAATAAGTATTTTACAGTTTGGCTCATAGTCCAAAGGCAGCAGGCGGGCAACCAGGCTCCTCCAACACAATGTGGCGAGATTGGTTTCGTCACATTGCATATATAATTAGGGGGGGCTGTCCCCCCCTCAACTGAAATTTGGACAAAATGTTACTGATTTTGGTAGATATTCATTAAATCAGGTATGATCAACAGTTTTTTTTTGTTAGATCTATCACGCAAGAGGCGGTATTCACTACTTAACTTTGTGGGCGTGACTAGGGGTTAGCCCCCCCTCAAGCGAAATTAAATTATTTTTTTATTGATTTTAGTAGATATTCGCTAGATCAAGTAAGATCAACAGTTTTTTTTCGTTAGATCTATCACGCAAGAGGCGGTATTCACTACTTGATAAAAACACACAAGTATTATTATGGCGCTGAATTATAAAACAACAATTACTAATAAGCAGCACTATATACAGTGAAAAAGCTCAATCACCTATACTAAGACGATACAGAAATAAAGTGCGCTGTGCCTTTAACCTCCCTGGCGGTATGATTATGTCAGGAATTTTGTACCAAAAGCGGTACCATTTTTTTGCATTTGAATTACCCGCCCAGTTCCGCCCCCATGTCAGGCATGTCTATCAAATTTTAATTAATCAAATCACATAATTACGTTAAAAGATTATTTAAATATGCATGTAGAATTTTAATATATATGCATTTATAGGTATTTAAATTCTACGTGTATACTAATGTAATCTTTTATGTAATTATATGTATTTATCTATATATATATATTTGCGGTTATTTGTATTTTATATAGATATATATAGAATGTCATTCTAAGTGTATTTTGTTACCGATATATATATATTAATAACAAAATACAGTTAGAATGAAATTACATATGCATATATAATTTATATTAAATTTTGTTTCAATATTTTATTTATTTATTTTATTATTTTATTTATTTATTATTTTAATTATACGTATTTATATATAATATATATATATATGTACATCTATTATAAATATAATATGTATACATATTATATATATGTAACGTAATTCTAAGTGTATTTTAATATTAATATATATACTTATATTAATATTAAAATACACTTTGTATGACGTTACATATATATAATATGTATATATATTATATATATAATATATATACATATTATATATATATATAAAAATATATTTAATTTATTTTTACACTTGTCTTTTATTTTTTTTTTTTATACTTCCCACCAGCAGGGGGACTGTCTGATATTTCAAACAGTCCCCCTGCTGGCAGATCCACAGCCAGCTATAGAGGGCCATGTGATCGCTCTTTGAGAGCGATCACATGGCCCCCGGGGGCCTGATTTGCAGTGGGAGGGCTGCCTGGGCTGTGAGGCAGTCCTCCCGAAGCAGATCGCGGCGGAGGTAAGTACATCTTACCAATGGGGGCTCTGTTATCTACCCCGAGTGTGACTCGGGGTTACCGCTTCTGGCAGCGAAAATTAACCCCGAGTCACGCTCGGGAATACCGCCAGGGAGGTTAAGACCCAAAATGATTTTTAGACAGTGAAGACAATAAGTGCAATTTTTGTTCAAATAAAGTGATTAAGTGCATCAAATGTGCAACACACTTACAAATATAAATCTAAGTATACAAAAATGTGCAAAAATCTTTTAGTGCAACAATTTTGTGCAATAGAAAACCAATACTTAGCTTTCCCAATTATGGAATTTGCTTTAAAACTTCTGTCAGCAATCCAATATGTGTCTCAAAAAAGAGAAGGGGAAATACACAATCATAGGATAATATGTTAAAATATAAATATTAAGAAAAATAAACCAAAACACTCACAAGGGTAGAGCAATCAAGTCTGCTCTAAACTATGATGGCTTCTCATGCAATGATGCAAACTGGAAACTCTGGTTGAAATCCTTTATTGTTTCTTTTAAAAATCGCTATATCAGTCCCTCTTTAGCTTTATCCTCCTTATGGTAAGTGCTGTGCTATGCAGAGTCTCTGTATGCCGAAAAGACTAACTGGTTCCAAACACTTACGGGAGGCGGGGCTTAGCGGCCGTCTAGCGTAATGACGTCAGAGCGTGATGACGCGTTTCGCCCAGGGTTCGGCTTCATCAGATCAGCTCACTGTCTCACCACAGTCCCATTATAAGATCTAAAAAAGGGGCGTGTTCACCCAAATGAGTCCGAAAAAACGGCTTGCTGATAGGTCAGTTCTACATGACTTAATTATTAGACACTTGACAAATCTGGCTAGAGGAAGATTCACTAAAATGTTGAAATGTTGAACATAATTCCAGGTTGCAATATATACTATTGCAACCTTATGCAACCTAATACATAGAAATGCACACCAGTGTAAAATATTAGATAATAAACAAGAAAATATTTATATTTAAAATATGAATTAAACCATAATAAAATGGCTAAGATAATACATTTGAAAAATGAAGAAACATAATATATAATTAATTACTAGAAATAGGCAATGCAAAAACACTAAAATACAAGATTATAAAAATTATAAAAATAATAAGAGGAGGAGAGATTATTATTTATAGCACTTTAAAAAAACTTCTCAAAAGTTATAAAAAAATTAAAAAGATCGAATTCTATATTTAGACCATATGGTTCCAATGTCTTTAGTCTGCGGACCCATTTCATTTCCTCTCTTCCTATTTTGGAATTATGGTCACCCCCTCTAAAAGATTTATTTACTACTTCTATACCTAAAAACGTTAAACCTTTAGGGTCCTTATTATGTTTTAATCTAAAATGTGCTGAGACACTATGTTGTGTAACTCCTTTCAAAATATTGTTGACATGCTCCCCTATTCTCTTATGAAGTGGACATATAGTTCACCCCACGTATTGTTGTCCACATGGGCAAATTAAAAGATAAATAACATTCCTTGTAAAACACGTAATAAAATTATTAATACTAAATTCATTACCATTATATGTACTGCTAAATTTACTTATGCCTTTCAGGGTTCTATTCCTACTATACTTACATCCAGTACATTTACCACAGGAATAAAATCCTTTTTTCTCATTCATAAAATGTCTGTGTGGATTTTTTTGAGGATGATTATGAGTTAAAATGAGATTAAGACTTGGGGCACCCCTAAAAGTAGTAAAAAGTTTCTGCGGTATGATTTTTGCCAATTCTGTATCTTCCCTTAATAAGTGCCAATGCTTATTAACTATTTTTTTAATATCTTTATGTGCAATATTAAAATCAAATACCAATGGTATATTATTTAACTCCTTGTTGTCCACATTCTCCCTTGTGGTTTCCTTATTAATAAGATCATCCTGTTCTAAAATAGCAGTTTCTTCAAACGCTTCTTGTACCAACTGTTGTGGATATTTCTTATCTAAAAAACGTGCTTTCAGAATTTCTGCTTGATTTTAAAAAATTTCGGTATCTGTACAATTTCGTCTAATTCGTCTAAGTTGACCTCTGGGAATGTTGTTTAACCAGGGAGTATACTGTCCACTATTGTATAATACATCATTATTTGCAACTACCTTCTTAAAATATTTTTTTGTTTTGATTTCATTATCCTCAATATATATTTCTAAATCTAAAAATTCTATTTTGGGGGTACTATACATACTAGTAAGTTCGATACCCTAATTATTCTGATTAAGATCATTTAGAAACGTATTAAGATCTTCCGTGTTGCCTCTCCATATAAATATAAGGTCATCTATATATCTACGGTACAGGGCCAAGTTTGCCCCCCATCTGGCATTGTTATATACAAATTCATTTTCCCACCCTGCCATGTACAAATTAGCGTAACTGGGGGCAAACTTGTCCCCCATAGTAGTACCTTGGCACTGTAGATAATATTTGTTGTTAAAATAAAAATAATTGTTATCTAAAATCCAAGCAATGCTTTCCACAATAAAATTTATACATTCTGGGGACATTTTGTGAGAATTCTCCAGTTGACTGCGTATTACTTGACATCCTCTATCATGTGGAATAGATGTGTACAAAGATCACTAGTTACTAAAATAAAATCATTTTCCCATTTCATAGTTCAACCTTAAAACCTTAATGATGTCTGTAGTATCTTTTATGTAGGAAGGCATAGTTTCCACTAGATCCTGTAAGTAAATGTCTACAAATTTAGATAAATTATCAGAAATGGAGCCTATACCTGAGACAATAGGTCTCCCAGGTGGATTAAGGATATCCTTATGAACCTTAGGCAAGGTATAAAATGCAGGTATACGGGGGAACTCATTCTTTAAAAATTTATATTCATTATCATTTAAAATATTTAATTCTTTACCTCTCTCCAAAAGTGCATAAAGTGATTGCTGGATTTCAGGAGTAGGATCTTTGTTTAACTCTATATAAACTTTTCTATCATTAAGTTGTCTATAGCATTCTTTTAAGTATTGTTCTGTATCCTGAATGACAATACTACCCCCCTTATCCGCAGGTTTAATAATCATTTTTCCATTGCCTCTTAATCCCTCTAATGCACATTTCCCATTATAATTTAGATTTAAATATCTTTAAACATTTTTCTTTTCAAGTCTTTCAAAGTTACTAGTGACTGTTTTTTCAAACATATCAATTGCACTGGTGCGATAATTTCTTGGATAAAAACTAGATTTCTTTCTAAGGGAAGTATGATTATCATTTGAAACATTGTTACCAACACTATTTATACTAAAAAAAAGAACTATCATGCAAGAGGCGGTATTCACTACTTAACTTTGTGGGCGTGACGGACTGGCCCACAGGGATACTGGGAAATTTCCTGGTGGGCCGCAGTAAGCTCTAATACCAGCAAGCTCTAATAACCAGCATGATGAATCTATTTAAATATTTCCCCTCGGACTGTGCCAGCCTGTCAGTCCGAGGGGTGTAAGGATGGAGGAGCTGGGGGCTGGGGGCTGGTGCGGCTTCCATCAGCTGGAGGGAGACCTGTCAGTCTCCCTGCACAGCGTAAATCAATTTTGGCCACATGCCCTGCCCCCACACGGAAGCTCTGCCTATTGAACAGAAGCTCAGCCTTCCGCACGCAAGCTCTGTCCCCACGCATGTCTTCCTGCACAGCGTACATCAATTTCGGCCGCATGCCCCGCCTCCACATGGAAGCGCTGCCTCCTGAACAGAAGCTCAGCCTTCCGCATGCAAGCTCCGCCCCCCACGCATATTGCTGACCTCTCTAGAAAGCTGCCCACTGGACCACCAGGAAATAATTAGAGAAAACGAAAAAGGTATCTACCCTTTCAGTTATATCTATTATGTTAACAGAAAAGGTTACACTTTAACATATATAACTACTTCTGAAAGCCCACATACTTTGTTTGGGTCAACTGTTTTTACAGTGCGTACCATATTGTCATATACCTCCCAAACATTTTCTTTTCTTGTACAACATGAAATGTAATGTCCTCCTTGAACATGCATTATAACTGCCCCTAGTGTATAAACCATATCTGATATTGTCACCTCATTGGGAAATTCAGAGAGCCATTGCTTTGTTGTTGGTAAACCAACACGTGGCTCGATTATGAGATGTGGTCCAGGTTTACAGATCATTGTAGTACGCTGATTGCAATCGGGTGAACATGGTCTGTTAATGACCTTAGAGGAACTTTGTAAAGCACGCTCAAAACCATGACTTAAATCATTTGTGTTGATCGGCCAAAAGATATTGCATATTTCTCGGTTATTTTTACATGCTGCATTTTGACATGTATATGTTTCAGTTGCACTGGGAATGTTTTTTAAAAACATTTAATTGTATTGCCAATGTAATCTTCTGCATTCAAACTAATAATTCCACCATGTAGTGTAAGGCTTGGGTAAATGTCCACTAACAACTGGGCTCTCTTTTTATACATGTTTTGATTTAAACCAAATTCAACAAAATATTTAACACCACTAAAAAACGTGTTTTCCCGAATTATTTATGAAGTTTCTGTACAATTCGTAATCCACATACATGGTGGACACGCAATGCAGCAGAGAATCAAATGGACAAGTATTATTGACCTTATATATGGTATTTTTTTATTTTTATGGTGTTTAAGATACTAACATTCTGCAGAACACCTAAAGGTTTTTGTATATAAGGGTTATCAATTATTTGGCAGATATTTGGATATGGTGTTAAACATGTCTGTCTTTTCTTGAAGGGCTTGTTCAATGTTGCAAGAAAATCCTTGGACTTCAAAGATTGCATATCAACTTTATTTTCTGCATCGGAATTATTTTCAATTTTAAATCGAGGTTTGGTTTTACCCCGCGAACATTTTTCTTGCCTAAGCTCCAGCACATTCTCTTCTATGTGCTTAATTTCTGAAACACTCTTTTGTTTACCAGATTGTTTAGGAGACAGTAGTGTCCGACTGTTTCTTTATGTGTTCACTAACCTCTTACTCAGGTTATACATGCATATTCAAATATCACTCATAACTTCAGGCTGGGCATATGCTGGACTTTATCACCTCAATACTGTGCATGTAGAGAATACAAAACAAATATTGAAAATGATCTACACATTGTGTTAGCAAATCCCTAAATTATGATGTCACCTGTGGCTTGATATGAAAATGTACTGGTATTTATGTGCAAAATTAAAATAAGATTGCGAATACCACCTTTTGCGTGATAGATCTTACGAAAAAAACAGTTGATCTTACCTGATCTAATGAATATCTACGAAAATCAATAAAAAAAAAAAATTGCTTGAGCGGGGGCTAACCCCTAGTGACGCCCACAAAGTTAAGTAGTGAATACCGCCTCTTGCGAGATAGATCTAGTGGGAAAAAAACAGTTGATATTACCTAATCTAACGAATATCTACCAAAATCTATAAAAAAAAAATTACAATTTCACTTGAGGGAGGGCAAACCTGTAGTCATGCCCACAAAGTTAAGAAGTGAATACCGCCTCTTGCGAGATAGATCTAATGAAAACAACTGTTGATCTTACCTGATCTAACGAATATCTACCAAAATCAGTAACATTTTGTCCAAATTTCAGTTGAGGGGGGGCCAGCCCCCCCCCCTAATTATATATGCAATATCTCCGTAATCCCCCCTGACAATGATTGTTAATATCGCATATATTAACAACAACAAAAAATTGTTGACCAAACCTGACCTAACAAAGATCTAACAAATGGAATATTCTTTTGTTAAAATTCTCAATATGGGGGGGATAACCCGGGGGTGGTCTCAAAAAGGTTTGACATCACTGGAATAGTGACTACATTATTGTGTGGATACTGTTGTGTATACCAGAAGTCCCCTCTAGGGGAGCTTTGCACAAAGCACAGTTTGTCCTTAACCAGCTCCTGTAGTAAGTGTGCAAGGCATGCTGGGATGGATACACCCCCTAGATTTGCTCTCTTCCCAGTGTGTGTATGGAGTTCGGCCATGTTGGGTGTATGTTACAGCAGGAATGTGTATATCATCAAAGGGATCGAACATAATATGTGACTTGTGATCAATAAATCCTGGCTAATTAATAGAGGGTAAGGCCCTGGGGAGATAGCGCAGCTAAGCGGACAAGGGCACATGTAGGAGTGTGGGGATAGATGCATGGGATTGGTTGGAATGAGTCTGGGGGTGTTATTATGTTCTGTGTAAGACAGTGTGGGGGAGGTCTTACCTCAGTGCCACTTGGGATTCGGGCCAGCAAACCGCTTCCTGTCTCCTGCTCCTGTTTGCCTGGGCCTGCAGATTTACACAGCTTGATGGTTGAGGCTTCTGGCTTCCCTCAGGGCTGCTGCAGCGTGGATGGTGGCCGGCACCTGTGGAGAGATTTGGGCACGTTATTAGAGGTATGGCTACCGGTGTGGGCCCCCCGCGGCCTACCTCCCCCTGGAGCACCCCCTGCGGTCTCCCCTGCTGCCTCCCATGCGGTCCCTGCCCCTGGGGGCCGCACCAGCCCTGGCAGGCGTTCCCACCCACCTGCCAGGCTTTCCCCTGTTCCCACTCTTCGGGCCCGGTTGATGAGGTGGAGCCCGGGCCCGAGGCCTCAGTAGACCGCGTGTCTGGGGGCTCCAGTCACGCGGCCTACCAACAGGGGCCTTGATTTGCGGCCTGCTGCGGCCGTGCGCGTGGCACGGCCTTCTGCCACGAGGCCTGCCACTGCCGCGCGGCCAGCCGCCTCTGTTGCCGCCCGGCCTGGTACTCCCAGGCCGGGGATGCGGCCTCCTACTGCTGCGTCTGCGGCCTCCTACTACTAGGCCGGGGATGCGGCCTCCTACTGCCGCGCGGCCCCCTGGTGCGGCTGCCGCGCGGCCTGCATGTGCTGTTATTCATCCAGCACCATCCGCCCCGGCCGCCAGTGCTGGATTGTGGGCCGGGGGCGGTGGGCGGCGGATGCAGCGATCCGGGCGGCGGGCGGCCGCCCGGCAATGATCCTGGTCCCCTCCGCAGCCGGCGGGGGGTTGGGGCGGTGAGTAGGCCCCCCCTGGTACCGCCGTGGGGGTCAGTGGGGGGTCCCCCTGCCCGTCGGGAGCCTCCTCTGCCAGTGAGGAAGGCTCCCAGGGCTCTGTCTCCCCTTCCCACTCTGCTTCTCCTAGGGGGCCCTGCTTACCCGGTCCTGGGCCCCCTGGTCCCCCTTCCTCCTTCTCAGTTTGTTTCCAGCCCCCCCCTCTGGTGCCCCTTCCCCCCCTCTGTTGCCCCTTCCCCCTCTCTGTTGCCCCTTCCCCCTCTCTGGTGCCCCTTACCCCCTCTCTGGTGCCCCTTACCCCCTCTCTGGTGCCCCTTCCCTCTCTGGTGCCCCTGCCCTCCCTCTGTTGCCCCTTTCCCTCCTGTTCTTTCTTTTCTCCCCCTCTGTGCTTCGCTTCCTCCCCCTGCTGGTCCCCATCCCTCCCTGTCTGCCCCCTCTCCTTTATCCCATCCCCCCTCTGTCGTGTCTGGGCCCCCTCCCCCCCTGTTGGTCACTTACCTCGGCCATCTCCTCTGGGGCGTGGGCTCTCCTCTTCTCCACTGCTCTCTTCTCAGGACTCTGCTGCAGCTCCTGGACCCGTCCAGCAGGTGGCGCCTGGATCCCAGCTGATGTCTTCTGTGGTTGCTGTTACTGATGTTTCTTTGCCTCAGCCTTCTCTGAGCGCAGTGCCGGGCTTGGATCGCCAGGCTGCGAATGGTGAGTACTTTTCCCCCTTCTTTGTTAGCGCTTTGCGTGCATACGTTGTTCCTTCCTTTATTCAGTCTAGTCTTGCACACAAGTCTTGCACACAAGAAAAAAAAAAAAAAGAATACACTGTAAATTGCCAAATGGAATAAATTAAAAAAAAAAAAAAGTGCATACTATGACATATACAAGAAGATTGAACGTTAACATAAAAAAAAATAAAGAGAAAAAGAAAAACAACAATAAAAAAAAAAAAAAACGACGAAAACGGAAGAAAACAACTGAAATGGATTACAAGTACTTAAGTGCATGGACGCCGCTTCCCTCTCCCCCTTAATTTTCAGTATGCATCGTATGTTTAAGTGCGCTTTCCTGCAGCGTCCCGGGTTCGCGTGACTCTGGGTGTTGCTGAGCTTATGTGGCCCGCTTGGCTTGCGCGCAATGTTAGGGAGCAGATGGGGGGAGGGGCTTTTATCGCAGGGACGTTCCCTCCTGCCACGGGGGGTCCCTTGACTAAGAGGGACATTAGGGGCTCCGGGAGGGTCGTGGGGAGCATGCTCTAGTCGGTTACGCCCCATGGCACATGTTTGAATGCACCCTGTTTCTGGATATCATGGTCGGGGAGAAGGGCTCCCCGGGGATGCACTGCGTGGTTCTGCGGTCAGGACACTTTCGGGACGCGTATCGTCCCTGGGAGGAGCTGGGTTGGTGGGGATACGTTTTGCACTTTAGTTGGCGGGCAACCCTTCTTGGCCTGGGGCCGGGTGGGCTCCGGCCTCTGGTTTACTTAGGTCTCGTCTGGTGCCTCAGCACGGTGCGTTTTTTCGTCCTCTCTGCGATCTGTCGGGATGGGGACGTGGGTGCTCTCGGTGCTGGACCCTCAGTCCATGTGAGAGCTCCTTCGGGTGGTGTGGGTCCTGTTTCCCAAGAATGCTCGATTAGCTTACTTCTCAATCGTTACAGGTGCCCCTGGAGTTCACTCTGCGGGCTCCCCCCTTTGGGAGGTGGTACCCATGGTGGAGTGGTGTTGATATCGCCTGATTCCTTATTTACTCGTCTGTCATTTCCTTCCGGGGGCTGGGTCCGAGTTGGTGGCTCGGCGCAGTGGTCTGCGTGGGTGGGGCTGCGGGGCCCTGGGGCCTTGCTGATGCAGGCGGCGGTGGAATCGTTCTTCCGGCTGCTGCCGGTACGTCCGTCGAGTTGTTGTTTTCTGGGCTGTGTTTCTGACGGTCAGGATTAGGTGGCTATGTGCTTCCACGTAAGTTGCTCCCGAAGCCGCTTATGTGTGGGGCCGTCAGTGTCGCATGTACGCACTCTGCTGTTGCAGTGTTTTTTCTTGGGATAGTGTTTTGGAGTTTCTGAGTTCCGTGGCCAAGGCCTTATCCGTGGGTCGGGATGTGTGCTCTTGTCTCCTGGATAGTGGGATCAATTCCTGTAAGGGGAACGCCGGAGGGGCGTTGTGGGTTTCGGCTGCGCTACCTGTGGGCTCTCCGGGTTACGCTGGGCTTTGCCTGTTGGGGTTGCCCTTGGGACTGTATGGGGTTCCTGCTGGGCCTCCTCTAATGCTGGCTTGTGCAATCTGGCCACCTGTGTCTTTTCCGCTGGCTTCCAACTGTTTCGCCGCCGCAGGAGGTTTTGGGTTTTGGGCCATTTGGGCTCTCGGGGGTGTGCTGCCTCTTTCCCACTACGCTGGCTCTGGCGGACTCTGGTGTTCTTGGAGGTCCCCTTTCTGGTGGCATGGTAGGCATGTGGTGCCCAGCTCACGAACAGGTGGGTGGGTTTTCCTTGGGGACCATCGTGGGGTGATGCTGGCTGTCTTTCACATGTTACAGTACCCTATACCCCGGAGGTACTCTGGTACTCTGGCTCAGTGCTGTTTGAGTCTAGGGGCGGCTGGTCAGGGTTTGTCCGGTTGTTACCGATGATGGCCGATGCTCTGTCTTGTTCATTATAGAGCGTACTTCGGGGGGAGGTGTCACGGAGTCGATTTGTAAGGCAGTGGAGGTGTGGTCGCTTGGTCCAACGGTCTGCTGAAGCTGGTCTGTAGGCTATCTATGGGGCGGCGTGGGGCCCGCTCCAGTAAGGTTGGAGTGTTCGGGACGGATGGGTACGTTTCCTTTTGGGTTCCGGGATTGGACTGCTCATCTACATGTTTGGTTCCGTCTATTGCGGGCGTTGGGGGCGATTCCTGCGATTAGCGGGGCTCGGCTTCCCGTTCATGTTACGGTCGTCGGCAAGTGGGAGGGTGTTTTGGTGGAGTTGAGTAAGTGTTGGAATGGACTTCCTTCAGGTTTCGCAGCTCGATGGCTGTTGTCGTTGGGAAGGGTAGGTTGGTTGAGGTTGGCTGTTTCATCGATAGAATCTGTGCAATTCTTGGATGTTGCGGGGTTGACTTTCCGCATCCTCCTGGGGTAGGTGGGATGCACGGGGTAATGGTTGGGCTCCTACCAAGCTTTAATGGGTTTCCAGGTTGGTCTGTAATATACCGTTCCGATCGGGGGCGGTGCAGGGTTCCGTCATTTGCCTGTTTTCGTTGGGAGTACTGTTCCGTCCCTGGGATTGTTCGGCCTCCTCCCCGGTTTGGTTCTCGGAGATGGGTTTTTTCACCCCCGCGTCCATTTAGTTGGGTTGTTCCTCTTGGGGGCTCGACTTCCTGGATAAGGATGGTGGGGAATTCAAGGGGCATTTATTTTGGTTGGGGACGGCTACGGACACCGCCAGGCTGGGCGTGCCTGCGCTGATGGTTCAGAGGGCTCGGGTAGTGGGTCCTTGGGTCGCCTTGTTGGTCTCTGCTTGCTTTTATCGCCGCGTTTACGGTCCCCCCCCCCCCCCCCCGGACCGGAGGGCGGGGTTTTTTCGTGGGTAATTTGGGAAAGGAGGCAGGGGCGAGTGGTTGGATCTTCCGCCTTCTGGGGTGGAGGTTCGGTGGTCTGGCTCCGGTTACGTGAAGGGGGTGTGGCTCCTCCTCGTACGGGGTCAGCTGCCCCGCCTCATGGGGTACCAGGGGTTTTGTCATCCCTGGGTGGAATGACTTGGGTCAGTGGTGTTTTAGGACTTGGGTGCTCTTCGACCTGGACATGTTTTGCATTATGTTTCTTCCCCGAGGTTCTCAGGGGCTGGGCTGCGCGTATCGCCATTTCCTGTTGGCAGTACACTCCGCAATGTGAGTGCCCTGGTGCGCTGCCGTCGGTCATTGGACTAGATGGGTTTCTAGGTATGTCGTGGCCATAACAAAATGACTAAACACATAACTGACTAAATGAATATATAAAAACATAAACACTTCCAGTTCACCTTTTGGGTTTGGCTACATGTGGTTTAGTTATCTCAAGGGAAGGGTGCGCTTGCTGGAGGTCGGACTTGACCTCTGTTACTCTAGCGCTGCGAGAAGTGGTGGAACAGGCCATGGCTGGTTGTGATGGGGTCCCCCGCTGATTTTAGGCGTAAAACAGCGGGGTTGTGGCGGGGGTATGTCCTTGCCAATTGAGTTTGAGGTTACGTTTAAGTATATGGAATGAGGTGAACAAGTTTTTAAGGTCTCAAACCTCCCCTGCTCTAAAGGTTAAACTTTAGGTTGCCTGAGGTCTCGAGCGTGGATCGAGCGTGGATAAGGTCGGCTGATGGCAGGCATTGGAAGGATTTTTTATGACGAGGGGGGAGGTGAGAGGGAGTGGTGATTAGGAACCACTCCATGTTTTTATTGGCAAGGACGGTTGGGTCACTGTATAACACTATGGGTGGAGTTATATATGTATATATGTTAATTTATGCTTATTTATGTCTAATGTTTTGGTTACAGAAAAGAGATTTAATAAAGAAAGTTATGGATGTGTTATGCAGTAATTTATTTGTGATAATAAATGCTGTGGCCTGTTTCATCCATACTAAGTGGTCTGTCGTTATTGGGGGGGTTGAATGGGGTTAGTTTTTGTTCTAGGCTGCATCGCGATTCCCCACTACGTACATACATGTTATTGTAAGTCAGCTATCAAACATAACAGGTACTCGGTATCATTATACAGAGCGACATGTTTATTATCAGCGTATAGATACTCAGTATTATTATACAGAGCGACATGTTTATTATCAGCGTATAGATACTCAGGATTATTATACAGAGCAACATGTTTATTATCAGCGTATAGATACTCAGTATTATTATACAGAGCGACATGTTTATTATCAGCGTATAGATACTCGCAATTATTATACAGAGCCACATGTTTATTATCAGCGTATAGATACTCGCAATTATTATACAGAGCCACATGTTTATTATCAGCGTATAGATACTCAGTATTATTATACAGAGCAACATGCTTATTATCAGCGTATAGATACTCGGTATTATTATACAGAGCGACATGTTTATAATCAGCTTATAGATACTCAGTATTATTATGCAGAGCGACATGTTTATTATCAGTCTATAGATACTCGGTATTATTATACAGAACGACATGCTTATTATCAGTGTATACAGGTGAGACTCAAAAAATGTGAATATCGTGCAAAAGTTCATTTATTTCAGTAATGCAACGTAAAAGGGTAAACTAATTGTGGCGGAACCAACCTCGCCACTGTGCACTGGAGAAGCCTGGTTGCTCGTCTGCTCCCTTTAGACTATGACACGGCAGTTAAAACCTTTTATTTTCCCTGCTGAAAGGCTTATTCATGCCTTTCTGCCGGGGTGTTCGGTAGATTCAATCTACCGAACAAAGTACCGATCGATGGACCACCTGGGAGTGTGCCGTCAATTAACCGCAGCTTAATTGATGAACGCTGGGTGGCCTTTGTTCGTTTGCCGAACACGCGGCAGTGGCCATTTTACCTCCCGAACGGCCAGCGATGTTCAGCGCCCAAACGATGGAACTGAAAATGGACACTTATTTGCGCGAACACTGCTGAGCCGCCAGCCTCCTTTCCTCTGCATTCGGTAGTGGAACCATATGAACAGCATCACCCCAGATAGCCATGCCATGGAGCCTATTCGTGTTACGAAAGACTATGGGAAAGACTTTGGCTCCATGGCGATTGAACTCTATGTATATAATCTGAGCGCCATTCGGTAATAATGTGCGCTCAGATCTGAGCTATCTGGGGATATGTAGAATGTGTATGTCTTATGTAATAAATGTAACAGTATGTAATTGTAACGAATATATACCCCAACTCGCAGATTCAACTCGACAAAAGACAAAACAGAGGAGAGATACGTCTACCGGACCTTAGAATGGCCGGACTCGACGTATAGGAGAGGAGACAGAGTCAGAAACAATCCGAGGTCAAGGGCACAGAGAGACAGCGTAAACTAGGACTAGCCGGGGTCTGGTACACAGTAAACAGCAAGCCGGCAAACAGAACAGATAAGGATAAAGAGATAACGTAGTCAGAAACAAAGTCAAGGTCAATACGAAGGAACACAACAGAACACAACAAGCGCTAAAGGGAACTGAAACAGAAACCACGATAGGGCAGGGAGTAAAGGGATATGTAAGTTTAAATAGCTTCTAAACTAATGTGATTGGCTCCTGTCATATCCACACCCCCAAAAGGTAAGTGTATGGGGAGTGTGGCATGACAGGGCCAATGGGAGCCTTTTGACAATTTAGGCACCCACTGTCTCTTTAAGAGCGTGCCCAAGACCCGTGGTGCGCTCTTAGATTCAGGCGGGACACGTGACCGCTTCTCACGGTCACTGCCCACCTTCCTATTGAAGCCGTCGGATGAGCCGCGCGCGGCTCATGCAGCAGGACCGCGCGCGGCTCGAAGAGAGGACCGCGACCGGCCCCTGGATAAGGTAAGTAATGCTACAGTACCCCCCCTGAGGACACGTTCTCCGGGCGGGTAGGGCCAGGCCTGGCAGGAAAATGAGAATGGTAAGAACGTACAAGGTGGGGAGCGTGAACAGCATCAGCTGAAATCCAACTGCGCTCCTCAGGCCCATAGCCCTTCCAATGCACCAAGTACTGAAGTCGACTCCTAAGGAAATGAGAGTCAAGAACAGCAGAAACCTCAAATTCCTCATGACCCTCCACAGAGACCGGAGGGGGAGGGGGAGTATGCCGGGTATAGCGGTTGCGTACGTAAGGCTTCAACAATGAGGTGTGAAAGACTTTAGGAATACGGAGATTCTTAGGAAGATCCAAGGCATATGAAACAGGATTAACCTTATGCAGAATACGATAAGGACCAATGAAGCGGGGAGCCAATTTCATAGAAGGCACCCGGAGGTGAATATTCCGCGTGGAAAGCAAAACCCTATCCTCCACAACATAAGAAGGAGACGCTCTGCGATGCTTGTCAGCCTGAGCCTTCTGGCGAGCAGCGGAATCCACCAAAGAATGCTGAACCTGCTCCCAAGTATTACGCAAACCAGCCAAATGCTCATCCAGAACTGGCATGCCCTGTGAGGAGAATGCAGCCGGAAGAACAACGTAATGCTGGCCATAGACAACGTAAAAAAGGCTTTTGCCGGAAGAATCATGAGTGGCGTTATTCCGAGCAAACTCAGCCCAAGGAAGCAGGTCAGACCAATTGTCCTGATGGTGAGATACAAAACAACGAAGGTACTGCTCCAGAGACTGGTTGGCACGTTCAGCAGCCCCATTAGACTGGGGATGGTAAGCGGAAGAAAATGAGAGGGAAATACCCATTTCCGAACAAAAGGCTTTCCAGAACCTGGAAATAAATTGGCTACCCCTATCGGACACAATGGATACGGGAATACCATGTAACTGAAATACTTCTCTAGCGAAGATAAGAGCCAGTTCCTTGGACGTGGGCAACTTGTGAAGAGACACAAAGTGAGCCATTTTGGAAAACCGATCTACTATCATCAGGATAAAGGGGTTAACCATTTGAAGGGGGTAATTCAACAATAAAATCCATGGATAGGTTAGACTAAGGTCTCTCGGGAACGGGTAACGGATGCAAAAGCCCACAAGGAACTCTACGAGAAGATTTCATACATGCACAAGTAGTACAAGCACCTATATAGTCAGTGACATCCTTGCGTAAGGAACCCCACCAAAAATATCGAGAAACAGCTGACACCGTTTTGGTAATACCAGGATGTCCAGCAGTCTTAGTATCATGATATAATGACCGAATCTCCCGTCTCTCGGGAACATCAACAAACAACTTATCAATAGGCCTCTCGCTAGGTGCCATGCTTTGTTTCGCCTGTATGGTCTGCAAGAGGGATGAATAAATAGACAACATAGTAGTAGCTATTATCCTGTCTGGGGGAATGACAGGAGTAACATCAACCTCCTGTTTGTCAGCAGTTTCGAACTGTCTGGACAGAGCGTCTGCTTTAATGTTGCGATCACCTGGCCTATAGGTGATAATATAATTGAAACGGGACAAAAAAAGTGACCACCTAGCCTGCCTAGAAGATAATCTTTTAGCTTCACCAAGATAGGATAGATTCTTGTGATCCGTAAAAATGAGGATAGGATCCTTAGTTCCTTCTAACAAGTGTCTCCATTCTTTAAGAGCTAAGATAATAGCAAGGAGTTCACAATTACCCACATCATAATTCTTTTCAGCTTTGGACATTTGTCTAGAAAAGAAGCCACAAGGATGCAATGGCTTTTCAGGCGATTCTCTTTGGGTCAAAACAGCACCTACCCCGACATCAGAAGCATCAACTTCAATAATATAAGGCAGTGAGGAGATAGGATGCTGTAAAATAGGTGCAGAGGCGAATGTAGTTTTAAGAAAGTCGAAAGCCTGAAGTGCCTCGGGAGACCAGACACGAGTATTACCACCCTTTTTTGTCATACGGGTGATAGGCGCTACAATAGAAGAAAAACCCTTAATAAAGCGTCTATAATAGTTAGAGAAACCAAGAAAACGCTGAATTGCTTTCAAACCATGTGGCAGGGGCCACTCTATGACAGCAGAAAACTTCTGGGGATCCATACGAAAACCTTTGGCGGAAATCAAAACCCCAAAAACTGGACTTCAGATTGGTCAAATAAACATTTTTCTAGTTTACAATAAAGACCATTAGCAAGAAGGGTCTTCAGGACCGTTGTAACATGTCTGTGATGAGTGTGTAAATCTGTAGAATAAATTAGTATGTCGTCCAAATATACAATTACAAATGTGTGAATAAAGTCTCTTAAGACGTCATTAATGAATTCTTGAAATATTGCTGGGGCATTGCAAAGACCAAATGGCATAACAGTATACTCGTAATGACCGGATCTAGTGTTGAATGCAGTCTTCCATTCGTGACCTTTCTTAATACTTATTAAATTGTATGCACCTCTAAGGTCCAATTTAGTGAATACACTAGCATGTTTCAGCCTGTCAAACAAATCTGTAATTAAAGGTATAGGGTATGCATTTTTGATAGTGATTTTGTTTAGACCTCTATAATCGATACACGGTCAAGTCCTGGGTAAAAAAGTGCAGTAACTCATCCAAGATTCACTCTCTCCCCCCCCCCCCGACAAAAAATAATTATACGCTTGTATGCAGGGGCTGAGTAGAGGGACAGGGCCTGAGGAAAGGGGACAGGGCCTGAGGAAAGGGGACAGGGCCTGAGGAAAGGGGACAGGGCCTGAGGAAAGGGGACAGGGCCTGAGGAAAGGGGACAGGGCCTGAGGAAAGGGGACAAGGCCTGAGGAGGGGGGACAGGACCTGAGGATGGAGCTGAGTAAGGGGACAGGGGTTGAAGAAGGGTACAGGGGCTGAGGAGGGGGACAGGTCCTGAGGAGGGGACTGAGGAAGGGGACAGGGACTGAGGAGGGGGACAGGGACTGAGGAGGGGGACAGGGACTGAGGAGGGGGACAGGGACTGAGGAGGGGGGACAGGACAAAAAACCTATTTGTATAATTGAACTCTGTATTGTTTTGTTCTTCTTTTAAAACAAAATATGTTAATTAGTTCGGACAACTGTTAGAGTTGTTTTTTTCTAAACTTAAACCTCAGTATTCAGGTTTAATTGCCGTGTTGGCACTTTGAGGAAAAAAAGTTGGCATGTGTTGCTGTTTGGGCACTCTGGCTCAAAAAGGTTTGACATCACTGGACTACATTATTATGTGGATACTGTTG